>NC_056745.1:1569590046-1569592546 GCF_019279795.1 Protopterus annectens | reverse complement strand
GATTCCTCTTCTGATCAGGAATTTTCTATTCTCCCTTATGAGGATTGTTATGCAGAAGAATCCATCCCTTCTGCTTCTCCTCTTGAGGATTTTTCTTTTGGAGAAACTTTGCGTACCTTAAGGGAACATTTTCATTGGGAGAGTCAGGATTTTTCAGAATCCAAAAAGAGGCTTAGGGATTTTCTTCTTCTTCCTCAGCATAGGCCTTTGGCTGTACGTCCTGTTTTAGACATTGTTGATTAAGTTTTCTCCGAATCCAGCATGGCTCCTGATTCCCTGCCTCCGGCTCCTAGTAAGCCAGATAGATATTACAGGGTTCCTGACTCCCACAAGTTTATTTTCAAAAATCCTACTGCTGACCCTGAAACAATTTCTCAGGGTCCCAAGGGTGTTGAGGCTTCTACTGCTAAAAATCCTACCACTTCTGATAGAGACTCCAGGGCACTGGGTATATGGGGTAAGAAGGTTTATATGTCTGCAACCCTGGCTATCAGGGCTTTAAACTGTCAATTTCATATGCTTACATAGCAACAGTATGTCAGGGGCTTACTTAAACAGAAAATTGTGTTGATTTCTGTTTGTGTGGAAAATAGAGTTACAGGATTTATTGCATTCAGCTGAACAAGTTGGCAAGCATACTTTGCAGTGTGGTTTTGATTTCTTGGAGTCCTCTTGCAGGGCCGCCGTAACTGTATCTGTGATAAGGCATGCTTGGCTCAAGGAACAAAATCTACCTGATCATGTTAAAGTTTAATTGTTGGGATGCTCCTTTACAACAAGACAGTCTATTTGGTAATAAGGCAGAAGAAGTTTTGAAAAAGATGGATGACAAAGCTAAATCTATGCAAACTGTAAAAGATTTCTTGCAAGTGCAGCCACACAGGTACAGTAGGCACTGGCCTACTAAGAATTGGTCCTTTCCAGTACCCAACAGAGCTGCTCAGGTCTAACCCAGACACTCCAAAGGCTCCAGGTTTCATTCGCAAGGAACTTACAGAACAAAACAATGGGGTGCCTCCACCTCCAAATCTGGAAGTAGCAAAGCACCCCCCTTATGGTAAACAGTCTCAATGACTTCCATCTGCCATTCCCAAGCACTTATTGTTTGGCAACCCCTTTGGGGGGAAAACTAGCACTTCATGCTCAAAATTAGCATCTAATTACCCAGGACAATTGGGTCTTAATATAGTGTCCCAGGGATACAGATTTCATTTCCACACGTTGCCAATTCCAAAAGGATGGCCACATCTGCCTCCAAATCATTGTGAAGAGGCACAGAAACTAGTCATGTCCCTCATGGATATGGGGGTTATTCAACCAGTACCAGAAAAGGAAAAAGGACAAGGTTTTTATTCAAGACTTTTCCTGGTACCCAGAAAAGACAAATCATGGCGTCCAATTCTGGACTTGTACATTCTAAATACCTTACCGGACATTCCAAAATTCAAGATCCTGACTCTACAACAGTTACTGCCTATGCTAGGCAAAGATGCCTGGTTGGTAACTCTAGACTTAAAAGAGGCTTACCTGCTTACCTGCATATCCCAATCAGGGAATCTTGCAGAAGATACCTCCGCTTCAAAGCAGGCTATTTGCATTACCAGTTCTCTGCACTGCCCTTTGGTTATCTACTGCGCCCAGGGTCTTCACAAAGTGGCTGGCACCAGTGATTGCATTTTGCAGACAAAGAAACATTCAAATTTATACTTATCTGGACGATTGTCTAATTCAGGCAGAAAACAAGGACACTCTTCTACAACATTTGGCGTTTGTAAAAAAGGCTTCTAACATGCCTAGGGTACATAATAAACGAAAAAATATCACAACTGGTACCCTCTCAAATAATTACATTCCTGGGTGCAAGCTTGACTACAACTGCCCAGATGGCTTACCTCACGCCAGACAAACAAATTCAATTGATAACATACTTCAAACAAGTGGTCACAAAAACCCAGCTATCTGCAAGACAAGTTCTGCAGGCTTTGGGGTTCATGGCATCCTGAATTCTACTAATTCCATATGCAAGACTGCATATGAGAAAACTTCAATGGTACCTAAAAGCTTATGGAGTCAACATTGTCACAGCCTAGAAACAATGATTCCTCTCATTCCTTGCCTGCAACAGGAGTTCCTATGGTGGGCAGAGGCCTGTCACCAAAACAAGGGGCAGTCATTCATTCTGCCCCCGCCACCCAAATCCTAACTACAGATGCATCAGACTATGGTTGGGGGGCCCATCTGGCAGGGAGATGTATTCAGGGCGAATGGAGCCCAAACCAAATGCACCTACATATCAACCAGAAAGAAATGCTAGCTGTACAGAATGCTCTGACCGCCTTCATCCAGGACAACTACTGATAAGACGGACAACACCACAGTTATGTGGTATATAAGCAGGGGGGGTATCCACTCCTACCCTCTCTGCAGACTAGCCATGGCCTTGTGGAACACAGCCTTGACCTACCAAATACATCTACAAGCTCATTTCCTGCCAGGAAAG
>NC_056745.1:1569565046-1569585046 GCF_019279795.1 Protopterus annectens | reverse complement strand
GCTAAACCCCCTTTACTCACTACACGCAAATGTGAGGCTTAAATACAAGCCAAGTTAAACAGTTTAACAAAAACTGACCAAATAGGAAAGCCCAAAACTGAGTCTTTTTCTAGCAATCCCCAACTCAGATGGGTCCTGGCTACATACATTTGCCACAAGGTTGCAGGAGAGTCTTCTTAATGTAAGATGGCTGGTTTGGGTTCCAAGAGAAATGAAACATTCTAGATTTATCAAGTCTGAGTCTAACATGTACTAAATAAGGTAGAGGGGTATTATAAAATTCAAAGTGTAGAATAACAGTCTCGACAGCAAGACAGCAGAAATGAAGCAGCAATTCAGTTAAATACAGTTCACTAAGTGCAATGGGAGGTATTCTCTATTACGATTTCATTTAGGATTTTAAAATGTCAAGTCCATATGCTAAAGTTTTTGCTTTTAAATTTTGCGAAAGTGCGGAAGACATTGCTTTGTTTTCTGAAGTAAAAAGACTATCCTTGAATGGCTCTATTTTCATCTGCTTTACAAGTTACTGAGTATATTTAAAGTGTGCTTATGATGCTGCTGCTTCTTGATCATTATTGAGAAGTCTGGCTTGACTTCATTTCTCTGATGTAACAATCAAAACGACACTCCTGCGCGTAGGGCAAATGCACGGCTCAAAAACACAACAAAAATTCTAGTAAAGACAGAGCCAGCATACTGTGTACGAAATCATTTAATGAATAAAATAAACAGACCGGTTTCGGCCGGAATAATATCACAGCCTTCCTCAGTGCAAATAAGACAAAATGAAATTAAATTCAACAATAAATACATGCTTCTAGAGGCTGATTGGTCCATCTAAAATTGTTCATTCAAACCAGGAGGGAACAACCCTCCCAGTTTCACAATCCACTTTTTCTCTTTATTGTTTAAAATGGAATGCCATCCAATTTTATTGGACTTACTGCCCTTTACAATGTCAATAATCAGGAATGAGAACCTAGCAGTTGGATGTATCAAATTATGTTTATAAAGTGCATTTGAAAGTTTTTTATTTTTAATATTGCTTATGTGTTCTGAAATTCTTATTCTAAATGGGCGAGAGGTCTGACCAATGTAAAAAGAACCACAGGTGCATGTAGCTTGATATATTAACCAATCAGTACTACGGTTGGCAAAGAAATTAATATCATAAACTGAAGAACTGTTGCGACTGGAAAATTGTTTAGATTTTACCATCTTATCACAGTGGATACAATGTCCACATGGATAGCAGCCAACTAACGGGTCTCCCATAATGGTAGTTTGTATATATTGGGAAGGTTGGTATATAGACCCATGTTTATAGTGATTGAAACAAGAAGCAAGGTTTTTACCTTTACAGTATGAGAATAAACAACTTTCAGGTATAATTTGAGATAATTCTTCATCGTATTGTAAGATATTCCAGTGCCTTCTAACACTTTCAGTCAAGTTCACCGTGTTCCTAACGTATGTTGTGACCAACCTAATAGGTTGCTTTGTTTTGGCATTATGATCCTTGTACTTCAAAAATTCTCCCTTGTTTTGTTGAATATTATAATAATACCTATTTTTAATTACTTGTATAAAATTGTTATGATATTTCTCTTATATGTTAAAACAATAAACCTGTTTTGAAAAAAAAAAAAAACCTCCCAGAGGATTTGAAAAATCAAAAATTCTCCCCTATTGGTTGAATTGACCAAATTGCTTGCCTGCAATACATAACCCATGCCATAGCCCCTGGCTTTAAATCTACCAGTAAGATCCTTCCTATGATTCTGAAAAGAAGAATCATCTGAACAAATTCGTTTCGTTCTAATAAATTGTGATTTGGGGATGTTGCGGCCTATGTGTGGAGGATGAAAACTAGACACATGGAGTATGGTATTATTTTGGGGATATTTTCTGAACACTTCAGTGCCCAGCGTGTGATCTGATAATCTATTAATATTTACATCCAAAAATGTAATACTGTTAAGATCATAATGGATGGTAAATTGCAATCCCCAAGGATTCCTATTTAGGTAGACTAAAAATTCATGTAATATATTTACCTCTCCTGTCCATACCATCCAACAATCGTCCAGGAAACGTCTCCAAATGTCAATATATTCTAAATAAATGTTAGTACCAGGGTCATAACTAAGCTGTTTTTCAACAAAAGCCATGAACAAATCAGCATATATGGGGACAAAAGAAGCCCCCATTGCTGTACCCTTTGTTTGTAAATAACATGTATCTTGATAAAAAAATGCATTACTGCTGAGAACATGACGTGCTAGCTGTACCAAGAAAGAATTGAAATCAGAATCATATAAATTGGCCACCTCCAACCAATATGTAAGTGCCTCCAAACCAGATTCATGGGGAATGTTGGTATATAAGGTGCACACATCAAGTGTGCACATCAACCAGTCTGGTTCCAACTGACTCTCTGAAATAATTTGCAGGAAGTTAGTGGTATCCTGTAATCGAGACCGATATTTGGTCAGATAAAGAGATAGTGGTTCCGTGATGTAACCTTTGCCTGAAACAATCGGTCTGCCCGGTGGATGTATGGGATTTTTGTGGATTTTTGGCAAAAAATAAATATATTGGTTAGCCGGGTCCTGAACCATCAATTGGTGCATGATGTCATTGGTTATAATTACTTCATCCCTGGCCCGAACCAAAAATTCATCAGTAGATTTTTTGAAATGATGGATGGGATTCATAGGCATTTCAAAATAGTATCTGCCATCAGATAACTGCCTTTTAGCTTCCTGATCATAATCTTTCCAATTCAACACAACCACAGCTCCACCTTTGTCAGCTGAAATAATGACAATATTTTTGTTGTTTTGTAGTTCCAGAATAGCTTGTTTTTCATGAAGAGTTACATTATTTGATTTATACTGCGTCTCAGACCTAGAAAAGTGCAGATCTTTGAGAACGCTATTCTGGAACTGATGTACCAAAGGATGCATAGGTGGAGTGAAAGAAGATTTATGATATATAAACTTATCATCCATATCATCATTATCATTATTGCCAAAGAACAATCTTAAGTTCAAAATTCTACAAAAAAACAACACATCCTGAGCAAACAATTCCTCAGACACCATGAATCCCGGAATAAAAGTCAAACCTTTATTAAGCACAGATAAATGGGCCGGAGATAGTACAAAGTCAGATAAATTTAAAACATTCTTACTTTGATCTTCCACTAATTCTGTATGACCATTTTCAACAGACTCTGAATATTGTCTATACCTTTTGTGTTTGCGTCCCCCCCCCCCCCGCTTGTACCTGGGCCTAAAGGGACAGATAATATAGTCCTTTTGGGTGAAGGTGAACTTAGTACTGATTGTAACTCATTATCTGTACAAGAAAAGAAGTCCTCAGTTGAGGAGCCAGTGTCATGACCAAATTTTCTTAAAATGGAACGTGGTCTCTTTCTCTTAGAGGTTTTAGACAATGTGGGTGTGAATCTCACATGTTTGGAATTATTTGAAAAGGGATTACCCTGCTGATAGTCACCTTGATCCCTCTTGAATTTCTTAATTTTTCTGCTTTTAAGCTGTTCTAAATTATTTAGATCTGTGGCTACTTTATTAAGGTGTTGATTAAAATAAGGTTCACCTTCATAAGGTTTCATGTCATTCACCATTTTGGTCACCACATCAATTTCTTTGTCAATTATTCGATCATAATACTTAGAAAGAGTTTCCACAAAGGACATACTGGCCTGCTGCTGTATCTGTGACCACTGATCACTGAGCTCCGAATCTACCGTCCCCACATGAGGTTGTATGCGTACTCTCAGGCCCCGAGGGGTTATACCTTTGGCAATGTATGCCTTGAACAATTTAGAATGCCAAATGTTGGCTCTGAGAGTACGAAGCTGTTTAGTTAAGCCTTCAAAAGCTAAAATACAAGCAGATTCCAAATTGGATGCATCATCAACCATTTTGTTGGCTCGAGAGGGAGCTCCAAGCCCAAATGCCCGAAGATCTTCCCTATCAGCTGATAGCCCTATTATTAAACTCGAAAGATCCATAGCTGAAACTATATTTATTCAAAAAGGTATAAATTGAATAAATACCAAAAGTAGTAGCTGACAATAATAGCCACAACAACTATGCCAACAAAAATTAAAATACAATCATATATATTATTTGACGGCAGTAGGAGGAACAATAACAGCCCAAATATACATAAAAAGAAGAATGAACATATCATTCGAGAAACTAGCTGTGTCCCAACCTACTCAAACCACCATTTGCCTGTCTGAATTCCTATTTGTAACAAAAAACAAGTGGTTCCACTGCAACCACTAAAAATAAAACTCTGGACCACGAAACAAAAGTGATCTCATGGAAAAAAATATATATACAGCAGCAAGGCCATGTAGTTTCAAAATATTTTGGTGTTATGATCAACAGATGAAATTATCAAAAAACTTATTCTTTATCTGTAGGACCAAAAATTGTATGTGTTGGCTCGTATGCCAATGTTGCCAACAACAAATACAATTTATAAAAATGAACTTGTAATGTGTCCCATCTATCTAGATTGATTGTAACCAAAGGCAACTAAATAATAAGTATAAATTGCAGAACAGTATATCAATCAAATGCTAGATTGTAACCTATATTTTGTACTAAAAGAAAAGAAAGGATAGTGTGTATCAATCATGCAATGTCTCATCCATTGGAAAATATTTACAATGTTCGATATGCAAAATTTTAAAGTTAGAGTGTTAAATAGGTTCCTGAAACAGAAATCAAACATTCAACAACTGTATAGAAATTCTAACTATCCATTGTAAAGATAATGATATCCCTATTAACAAAGTACAAATATCACAAAGAAAAATTTTTTTCTCCACATAATGTCGCCAAATAATCGAAAGTTCCACAATGCCTTGTGATTGTAATAACAAAAAGAAAAGGGAGCCCATCAATTTAAAGAAAGGCTGACGTACTGAAAAGAGTCCATATAGTGCATACATATATTCCAAATGGATCTCAAAATGTCACATATGCTTGCTTCAATTGAACCCAAGTCTGTAATGATGTTGCAAAACGCCAAATAGCTGAAGCTTCCAATGCTCGACGAATACAATCGCACATATCACCAAATAATAAGCCACTTAAAACTATGCTTCATGAGAAGATCTTCCCAAATAAATGTCCCAACTGTAAATGATTCCAATAGAATCTTGATAGTCCATTATATGAATACTGTCCCAATGAAAAAGATGCCACTCTGTGTACAATCACCAAAATAAAAAAGAATTATAACAGTACCTTGTGTTCCCGAACAGCAATGAGGCCCATCAATTCAAAAAAGTACAAGCCTCTGATATTGCATGCGTATGTCCGTAAGAGATTGTATACACATGCTTGAAATAATCCACAGTGTCCGAAAATTATTTGGAAACCCAAAATATCAGAAGCTTGCAATATGCAACAGCTCCAGTTGAACACATCACTCAAATAGTGAAACGCTTATACTGCACCGTACAGACAATAATGATTCCACCAAATAGGTTCGCATTACGAAGCTTGGTCATCTGCCATACCAGAAAACAGCGTGTTGGAAGCTAACGCCTCGCATATCTGAAGCTTGCTTCTGGATGGTAACAAATAGAACAATAAATCCTTAGCACTCCTAAATGAAGATTCCACTAAAAGGACGTCCAAACGCCACAATGAAGATATATAAATAAAACAAAAACACGATTGCACAGGTAACGTGCAATCAGTACCAAGTCCACAGGCCCCCAGCAGGAACAGGAAGAAGGTGTACCAATCAAAATGACACTCCTGCGCGTAGGGCAAATGCACGGCTCAAAAACACAACAAAAATTCTAGTAAAGACAGTCAGCAATAAATACATGTTTCTAGAGGCTGATTGGTCCATCTAAAATTGTTCATTCATAAAGGTAAAAACCTTGCTTCTTGTTTCAATCACTATAAACATGGGTCTCTATACCAACTTTCCCAATATATACAAACTACCATTATGGGAGACCCATTAGTTGGCTGCTATCCATGTGGACATTGTATCCACTGTGATAAGTTGGTAAAATTTAAACAATTTTCCAGTCGCAACAGTTCTTCAGTTTATGATACTAATTTCTTTGCCAACTGTAGTACTGATTGGTTAGTATATCAAGCTACATGTACCTGTGGTTCTTTTTACATTGGTCAGACCTCTCGCCCTTTTAGAATAAGAATTTTAGAACACATAAGCAATATTAAAAATAAAAAACTTTCAAATGCACTTTATAAACTTCATTTGATACATCCAACTGCTATGTTCTCATTCCTGATTATTGACATTGTAAAGGGCAATAAGTCCAATAAAATGGGATGGCATTCCATTTTAAACAGAGAAAAAGTGGATTGTGAAACTGGGAGTGTTGTTCCCTCCTGGTTTGAATGAACAATTTTAGATGGACCAATCAGCCTCTAGAAGCATGTATTTATTGTTGAATTTAATTTCATTTTGTCTTATTTGCACTGAGGAAGGCTGTGATATTATTCCGGCCGAAACTGGTCTGTTTATTTTATTCATTAAATGATTTCGTACACAGTATGCTGGCTCTGTCTTTACTAGAATTTTCATTTCTCCGAGTTATTCTGAAGAGAAAAGCATTTTAAATTCTCCCTTAGTTAAGGAAGTTATGGTTAACTTTCCGCAGCAGAGGTGCTTAAGTATGGTGATTTTAAGGAGTTAGATTTCTCAACCCTTCTGTTTCAAGACAAGTAAGAACTTCTCCTTTTCCTCCTAGGCTCCCTTTTTCAATAAATTATTTAAGCAGCATGTTACTTATAAACAGGATTTTAAAAAGCAATGGCAGGCACGCTGCAAAACAAAAGGGGAAAGTCTCAAAAGGTCAAGAACTATCCTGTCAGTCAGCGTGACTGTTTGCTTCCTCAGACTCCACTCCCCCTCCAATCTTGTCAACCTGTCCATCTCTCTGTGACTCAACTTTCCTTTGTGGCACCACTCTGTTACAGGCAGGTGGGCTCTGAATGTAATTTGGGGTACGCTTGGTAGTGGGACTCGCTTCTTCCTTTCAGTGGATTCCTCCTTGCCCACTGAACCAAGTCTCTCTCTTTCCTGTCATCCTGCACCAGATGCTGGTCCAGGAAGTGATAGAGCCAGTGCCTTCCTGTTAGTTGGGCAAATGCTTTTATTCAAGATTTTTTTCTCTTACCAAAAACAGAAGGATCTTAGAGGTGAGTGCTGGACTTTTTCATAACTTTTTGTCAAGAAGATCCAAATTAAAACTTTGTTCCGTCAGTCTCTTGTACCTCTAATGGCCCTCTACTTTCATGGTAAAGATCGATTTAAAGATGTCTCTCCTCACATTCTTATTGGTGAGCATTTCAGATGTTTAAGATTTGCTGTAACTGGACTACACTTATCAGTTCTGTGTCTTATCCTTTGGACCTTTCTGCAGTACTGAGGATATTCACAAAATGTCTTGCTCCAATCATTGCCACTAGTAGACTTCAAAGCATTCACATTTTTGTATATTTGGATGACTTCTTGCATCATTTCAAACTTTTTCCAGATGGCAAAAGTATTTTAGAAACTGTTCAGAATCTTCTCAATGTGAGTTTCAATATCAATTTTCAGAAGTAATTTCAGAAAGAATTTTGATTTGTAATATTTCATTTACATACAGAAAGAAAGAGAAGTGAAGATTTGTTCATTTCTTTATCTGTTTAAGTTCTTTGTAACAAGTCTATTTGTTTTAGCTAAAGTCTTTACGCCTATGTTAGTAATTCCTATATATAGTTGCTCTGCATTTTGTTGTTTGTGGGCTAACTGTTTGTATTAAATCATAATTTTATTTTGTAGTAAGTGCATGTCAGGCTAGTTCAGGATTAGTGTTTGCTCAACTCTTAGCAGCCATGTTGTAGTTGTGTTCTTAAATGCAGTGCATCTCCCACCCCTTGTGATGAATTAATGGCGTCGTTACCTACCTGTCCCTCTCCTTATGTTTTGACCTTTGATAAAATTGCTTAAAGTGATTTGTCAGTGTTCTAAAACTTACCTTTGAACCACAGCATGCATTATGTAAACCCCCAAACAGTACTCTCCTCCATCAGCAAAAGATTGTCATGTTGCTAATATCTAAAAATAATTAAATACGCAGATTCCTTTTGCTGATATCACAGAGGAGAAACAGGGAATTTTAATCTTTGTGACAGGCATAGGAAATGCATCTGCTGCGTCCATTGACTTTAATAGATAATACTACTGAGCATGTGGTATAATGCCCCATTAGTGTCTATGGACGTACCACATGTTAATTTATAGTAACATCGCAACTGGTGAAGCTACATTTTTTGGGCCGTGGTTTAACAGTGAAAGAATAATAGTATTCTGTTTTATTTAGTATATTCACTGTCTTTTCAAAACTCTCGGTGGTGGTGCTGCGGTAGCATTTTTGCCTCACAGTAAGACTCTGTCTGGTTCGATTCTCAGCTAGAGTGTCTTCTGCATGGAGACATGCATGAATGGGCATACCTTCATTGAAGGTTGTGTGTCAGGGCTGGTAACTCGGCACGTAAAAATCAACTACCAATCATTAGCGGACTGGAGTTCCGCTGTTGCGACCCCTAACCGGGAAAAGCCGAAAGACACACAACACCTGTCTTTTCAAAACTGTTGCTAGCATGATTATTAGCTTGAATAAAAAGCTGCAAGAATGATATGAAATATAAAGGGTTAATTTAGACTAGTATAAAATGCTGAAAATTAGGAAGTAAGTGTGCTGGCAAACATATAGCTTAATTAGATATTGGCATCCATGTAAAGGAGTATGTTATTGAGAAACAAAGTCTTTAAAAATAGCTGCACAGATGGCAGCTGGAAGGACATCAGCGAAGTAAAGTTATGTAACATTAAGCAAGATAAAGTTAGAACATCAAGTTTCAGATGGTGCTGGAACACCGTTTCAGATAATGCAAGACTAAGTTTCCCTGGACCACCGAACTTGAAAAAGAATCAAGGACAAATCATAAATCAGAAGAACAAAGAAAAGTGTCATACAAAGTAAGATTGTAATACATCAGACTAAAAAAAAATATCAGACTTTGGTATAAATATGAGTGTGTATAAACAAGCTTGGGAGTTTGCCATAGAGAGCTGACAGCATCTGTATTGCATGCTTATAGATCCAAAAGAAAAGTAACAGTAAAGTCGTACTGACTGAAGCAGTTTGTCTCATTGTATGTATTGTATTTGGTGTAGTACAGTATTAAAGTAGTTGGTCATACTAAGAGTTAATATACTGTGGCATGCTTGCATGCAAATGCAAGTAACAGCAATAAACCAACAGAGTACGTGTACATAATTTTTCAAACAGGTTTACAAAGCTTTTTATTTAAAAAAAAAAAAAAAAAAAAAAAAAAAAAGGCCCCAAAAAATAAAGGCAAGCAGGAAGAAACACTGTATTACCTGACTCATTAAATACTGCGACGTATGTAGAATCAGCAGCATATCACTGTATTTTTTTAGTGTACTGATTATGCTTGAGCAGATTTTACTGTTAAGTTAGTGATTTTTTACTATAATTAGGTTACTGGCTCATCCTTGTGGAAGAAGAAAATTTCCAGACTATTTGTTTTGTATTGTATTTTAAATGTTTAGTAGCAAGTCAACCAATACATCATCTTAAAACCTTATAGTAATTCCTGCCCCAAGAGTCATTCCTGTCAAAATCGTAAGCACTGCTCTAACTTCAGCAGTCCGCCTTATTGAGATGGGTATCTTGAGACCGTATAAGAATTGTGTCATGCTGTCTGACAATCATCTGCCACTCCAGCAGCAAAAAAAAAACTGAGAGAGAAATGTACATAAATAATCTCCTTGGACACAAAATCACACGCACAGACACACACACAGACACACACACACACTAAAATCAGACACCAGAATTGTCAGTAGTACACCACACACCACATCTTACAGGAACAATCACAATAGTTTTAATCCATCATTTGCTAAGGTTCTAAAGATGAACTTGCCAAAACCTCAAAGACCTCCAAAATGCAGCACTGGCACAAGGCACGCTTGGCAGTTTAAGCCTACCTCCTCACATAGCACAGAGAGTCCCAAAGTCATGGAAACTGACCCTGCAAATAAAGTATCAACCCAACCAAACTTTCTTGGTGTAGGCGACTTCATTGTAAGATGTATGGATGTACCTTTACTAGGCTGAGCAAGGAAAGCGTGATGGTTAGTTGCTTGTCTGGTACCAGGATCCATCAGATCACGCGCACATTCAAGTCCTTGAACAACAAGTACGAGTCACTGATAGTACGTGTAGGGGTCATTAACTTGAGATGTACCTTCCTGAAATATATAGATTCATGATGGCGCTCTGACTGTGTCCCAGGCCGGTGTGCGTCTAGCATTGAGCATTATTCTACCTTCTTCAAAAATGAAGCTGTAATACGAGCAAAAAAAATTGTTTTCAGTAATAACTTAGTCCAGTATTTGTTAGCCTGGGAGGATACGATTTGTATTCATCTGTCCCCTTTAGGGTTTTGATTGGGGATAGACCATGTCTTTGTCAACACAATACCTTTTTTTTTTTTTTTTTTTTTTTTTTTTTTTTTTTTTTTAGCCTGATAAACTTAACATGATGAAACAAGAAAAGGAAAATATGAATGTGTTGCTGGTCAGTGTTGGGAGCCTAAACGAAAAAGCTGCACTTCTACAAGCCTTTCTTACCCTGCAGGATGTAGATATCTGTGTAGTGGCTGGGACATGATTTAAAGTGGTGGAGAGCATTCCAGCTATGCAAAGTTATAATGCCTTCCTCTTATTTAGACCAGTTACTGTGCAGGAGGGGAAAAAGGTGGAGGTGTCTTGATCCTCATCCAGGAGAGAGACCCTTTTTAAGGCTGGTAAAGCAGCACAATGTATTAGAGCTACTGCTTGCCTAAATAACCCACTGTGACCCTTGGATGCGATCCTTACTAATATGGGCCCATCTTGCACTATCTGTTGTGTATCTTTGTCACTTCTTCTTAGGTCTGACCTTAAAGACAGCTCATTTGAAATAAAATTAAAACCAGAAACCCATCCCAGCCAAGGTACCTTTAGAAACTTCTCTTAAGGTAAATTACCTACTCCAAAGTGATATATTTGTAAGCTTCATAATCCCACCAACCCAGTTCATCATCATCTTCTTTCGGCTGTTCCCGTTAGGGGTCGCCACAGCGGATCATCTGTTTCCATTTCTTCCTGTCCTCTGCATCGTACGGTTAACTCCACTAAATACCTGGAAACATACAGCTCTACACTATATACCAGCATGTTAACAGCTGCATAGATGCAACTCTGCTGTGTAGAAACAAGTGCAGGACAAACCCCAGAAACAAACCCATTTGATGGAACCATACTATTGCCAGGCTTTACAGTAAAAGGAAGAAAATTTTGACCAGAAGTAAGAATAATCCCCAGAATGACAGAGCCCTCCAAAACTAAAATAAACGAATAACTCAGGAGCTTAATAAAATCTACCAAAGCCAAGCTTGAGACTCTATTATACCATGACCCCCCCCCCCCCCAAAACGTGCACGCTGATTGGCCAGCGTGCACATTGTAAATCGAGTTATACTAATGGAAAAAGGTCCGGTCGCCCGGACTTTTTTCCATTAGTATAACTCTACTTTTAAAACACTGTCTTGCTATGTAAATGGGTTTAACATAGCGAGACAGCTTTAAAATAAGAAACGGAGATCTCCGTTGCTTATTTTAAAGCTGTCTCACTATGCTAAACCCATTTAACATAGCGAGACAGGTTTTAAAAAAAAAAGCAACGGAGAAAGCAAGATCTCCGTTGCTTTTTTTACTGTTTCGCTATGTTAAATGGGTTTAACATAGCGAGACAGTTTTAAAATAAGCAACGGACATCTTGCTTTCTCCGTTGCTTTTGCCCACAGCTCTGATGTACTGCGCAGGCGCGCAGTACTTCAGAACTGCCGCGGATGCCAGACATCTGCGGAAGGGCAGTAAACAGGCATTATACTATGCCATTATTTAAGAAAAGTAATAGTTTCTTTTCTTAAATAATGTCATGGTATAATAGCAATAACCCACTTCTGGGTGTGGGTAATGCTGTATTTACCCACGGTTGGCTTTGTTCGCTCTCTCTCTCTCTCTTCTGCCTGTCCCACAAGATATACCTGAAACTGACTCGACTCTGGTTATCACAGAAGACCAAATCCTAAAAGCACTATCAGAAGTTAAAAGTACTGTATTGATTGGTCTGGATGCATCTTAAATTGCATAAAGCACAATTTAACCACCCCCCTTAGAACACTGTTCAACCTCTGTCTCTACAGGTTTTTTACCAAGCAAATGGAATGGCTGCAATCATTCCACTGCATAAGGGAGGACCTTTCACAGATTCTGGCAATTCCAGACCCATAGGCAGGACCAGCCTCATACGCAAAGCCATGGAAAGACTTGTGAAACTAATCAATAAGATCACTGGGAACCTCCAAAAGCTAGACTTGTTTGTTTGGATTTGTCAAAGGCAGACTGTGGTGGACCTTTTTTGTGAAAAGGTTATCAAAGCAATGGATAAAGGTAAAACTGTACCCACCACATACCTCAACCTCAGCCCACTCATCATTTTCCTGTGGTTCCTCTGTTATAGCACCTACTGCTACTAATGACTGAAGTGATGCATATCCTCTCCAGCTGCAGGGCTGCCCTCCATGCACAAGGATGAGCCACTCTTGTCAGTCTCAGGGGAAGGATTGGGTGATGGTCTGCTGCATAGCTGGGATATGGAACTGGTATCCCAGGGTAGTATGCCTGCTTTTGGTTGGCCTTTTTCCAGGGAGTCTCCCTTGGAAAAAAAAAAGAAAAATCAAGAAGTTGACTTTTTTCCTTTTTCTATTTATATGGACAGGAAAGATTTGCTGGGTTTTGCTAGGGTGTTAATTTCCTTTCCCTTTTCCCACTTCAGGTCACAAAAGGAAAACAGATGTTAAACATCAACTCGCTGTTGCAGTAGCCTAAGCAATTTGGGTTCCATCCCCCACCAACTGGTCAGCTTGTCAAGCTTAAAAACACAGTTCACAGGTTTTCTATATAAAGACAGTTGGTGCAACAAAGTCTTCAGAGATTTTTTTGTCAACAAAGTGCACTTCATCGGCAGGCTTCGTGGAAATGTCATTCAGCTAGCAAGCTTTCATGCCTTGGCCAATAATTCCTTTCTTGGTGAAAACCTTCCACATAATTATTTTTCTGAGGAAAACTTGTGTTTCTGCAAAATTGTTTTTGTTGGCTAGGAAACTTTTTTTTTGGACTATCACAGTTGTTAGAGGATTATTTACTGTGTGAATGTTTGTTTGAGCAAACTGTTAAAAAAAAAAAATCTATATTTCAGTGTTTCCTACATATTTATTTAGGTTGTTTGTTTTAGGGGAAGGAAACTGTCCCCAAAAGTACAGTCCGCGGTTTTCTTGCCTCCGAACTTTTTTTGTTTCTATAAGGTTTGCAACTCTGTCTGTTCTACTCTTCTTCAGTGCTTCCTTCTCTGCTAAGCTTATGAAGCAGTTACCCATCTCTTCAGTTCTTCCTTACCCTCTCTGGAAGGAGGAGAAACGTGTCAGGAGTCGGGGAACCTTGATGTATTAGGCTGGTTCAGTTTGGGCCTCTGCTGCCAATGGGGTATGACCAGATTTGGTTCTTAGCACTGCTCATCATTTTCCCCCTCACTGCCGTTACAGCACCTGCAGCCACTAAAGACTGGGGAAAGATTCATCCTCTGTAACTGCAGTTTTACCCTCTGTTGGTAAGGGAGAGCCACTCTTGTTTGTCTCGAGGAAAGGAGAGATGTGAGTCGGGAAAGGGAGCCTGAGCCCTAAGTTACTATACATGCTTTGGGTTTGTCTTTTACATACGAATTTACCTGGGATCCATTTCTGTCAAACTGCTTTTGTCATATCTATATTAATCTTGTTTCCATAAATTCTACCAAACTCTCGGGCCATCTCAGAATTATGCCCTGCCTGGCTCATTAACAGTCAACAAAATGTCATTTGCAAAGAGCAAGCTCTAAAGATCCCTGTTTATCTGCTGGTAGCCTTGTGTGGAGGATTGCCTTATCACTTGAGAAAATCGTTCTAAATACAGTGCATATGAGAGGAAAGCAGGCATTCTTGCCTCATCCCACAAAATAGCTGAAATAGCCCTAGAGATATGTTGTGTTGCTTTCAGATTCTCATGTTATTCCTTAAAGGGAGAACTGCTGTCAAACCAAACTTACCTAGCACACTTAGTCCCACCTTACTTAATTAAATGCCCTGTCCGCATCTAAGGTAAGTGTCTTCACAATTGTAGAAGAGCTTCCTTGTGCCTCCTTTAAAACCATCATTGTTCTTAATATTGTTGCATGTAGTGTGTTCTTTCAAAAACGCACATTGGTCATTGTGGATCAACTGTGCTAGTAAATATGCCAAACTCCGAGTTGGCTGAGAAGGGTCTCTTCCTTCCTTCCTTCCTTCCTTTCCATGAAAGTGGGATTTCATTATCCTGTGGAATACTGCAGAATGTTAACATAAGCAGTGATTCCTGAGCCTTAGTACCATTTAAATACCACACTTCAATCAGGAGCCCATCCAGTCCTGGGGATTTACCCCCTTCTTGCACTCCAAGAACTTCACTCGGCTCATCTGTAGTTATTTCAGCCATGAGTTTGTAATTGTCATGTTTAACCTGGGGAGAACCAACGTAAGATGTCCAAGAGTAACTTCTGGAGGGCATATAGGTTTTTGTAATAGTCCAAGAAAATATTCTTCCTTGAGGATTGACGTCTGTCATCCCCATCGGTTCATCCCTTAGTTTAGTAATCATTCTGTTTACTTTTTGCTGCCTAAGTTTAATAGCTAATGATATGAGTGCTGGGTAAGTTAGTAAAATTCATCCCTTTGACTGAAAGCCACTGAAAGATTATTTTATATCTGTGTAATTCTGGACACCGAGCTTCAGTTCTCTGATGTTGGCCTCATTTTGCTGTGTATAGGGTTGTGTTTTAAGCTGTCATTTTCTTGTGGATCTGTTCATTTTTGCCAAGTGCTGGATAATACAAGCCCCCAAGATCAACTTTGAAGACGTACCAAGTTGTTGGAGTGACTTCTAAAAAGGCATCCCTTCTCCTTTAACATCATAGTGAACCAATTGTTAAAATGGGTACTACCCAAGAAATAATTTGGAAACCTCCCAGTGCCTTCCTAGTGATATGTTTGGCTTCCCAGTGCCTTCCTAGTGATATGTTTGGCTTCCCATAAGCCAACAATTATTGAGGCATGGTCAGAGAAACGCACAGCAGCTACCTGCATGTTCTTAAGTAAGCCTTCTTTTTTGCTGTATTAGACCCAGTCTATCCATGACCATTGTGTCTGGGTGAGTAATAAATCCCTGGTTGAGGACCTCTTGGATAGGTATTCTCCATGGATTCACTCATCCAATTGATTTTAAACAACGTCAAAGGAATCTGCCTTACAGGGTCAACCTTACTTTTTTGGACCTCCACAAGCTTCTTCCAAAGCTTTAGTTGTGTTCAATTCATTACCACCAACCGTGTATGCTCTGCAAACATAAGTCAAAATATGAGCCAATTCCCTTTACTTGGCTCTGGGGTGGGGATATATTGAAACAAAGGTAATTTTCTCTGAAGCCCTGTGTCTGTTCACAGCTGCAAATCTTACCACACAATGCATTTTTTCTGGAAGTGAAAATGCCTCTCTAAAAGTATGACAGCCTCCCTTCTCCCTTCCCTCCTGGGTAGGAAGAGGTGTCTCCAAGCATAAAACCACCCCGCTTGGAGCTTAAAATACTCCAGTTGATCTAGATGGGTTTTCTACCACAAAGACCTTGCTCCTTTTCACTGTATTATTCAATCCATTTACATTCCAGGACAGGATCGACTATTCCCTAACTGTAAATGACATATATTTTATCTGAGTATCATAGATGCACCTTTATAAACTCTCTCCCTCTTCACATTGTTGATCCCCTTCACAGCAATCATTGGCATTCTCAGTGTAATAAAAGTAACATGTTTTATTCTTTCTAGTAGCACTCTCATAAATGTCAAAATAAAAGTATTAAGATTCCAGAAAAAAAAAATCACACCCTTTCCAATGTAACACTGCTTCTTGGTTAAAGAGAAAATAGGGGGAAAAACCTCACTCATCATGACTTTAATACAAAGTGTACAAATTAACATTACATGCACTTGTAAGACAGGAGTTGCAGCTTTTATATGATTAGCAAACCCTAGCAATCCCCACAGCCAAAGGTTAGCTGAAATACTGTGGATATAAGAAGTGTACACATGTCTGTTAAAATGGCAGGTTTTTGTGATATAAAAAAGTGAGGCCACAATAAATCATTTGAAAACTTTTCCCACCTTTAATGTGACCCATAACCTGTACAATTCAATCGAAAAATAAATCTGTTTGGGGAAAAATATAAAAAAATAAATAAAAAGCGTACAATAAGCTGTCTGCGTAAGTGTGCATCCCCTTAAACTAATACTTTGTTGAAGCACCTTTTGATTTAATTACAGCATTCAGTCTTCTTGGGTACACACCTGCAATCAATTAGAGACACTGATTAACCCCAAATAAAGTTCAGCTGTCCTAGTAGGATTTTCCTGACATTTACTCCGTTGTCCGCTACAGCAAAAGCCATGGTTCACAGATAGCTTACAAAGCATCAAAGGGATCTCATTGTTGAAAGGTATCAGTCAGGAGAAGAGTACAAAAAAATTTCCACAACATTGGCTATACTATGGAACACAGTGAAGACAGTCATCAAAAAGTAAAGACAATATGGGCCAATAGTGGAATTGCAAAGAACTGGAGGTCCCTCCAAAGTTGATGAAAAGACCAGACAAAAACTGGTCAGGGAGGCTGCCAAGAGACCTACAGCAACACTGAAGGAGCTGCAGGAATATCCTGCAAGTACTGGTTGTGTACTATATACGACAACAATCTCCCGTATTCTCCATATGTCTGGACAATGGGGTAGGGTTGTAAGAAAGAAGCCTTTTTTTACACACAAGAACATTCAGGCCCGGCTAAAATTTGCAAAACAATACATAGTCTCCCAAAAGCATGTGGGAAAATGTGGTGTTATGGTCTGATGAGACCAAGGTTGATCTTTTTGGCCACAATTCCAAAAGGTACGTTTGGAACATAAACAGCACTTCGCATCAGTAAAAGAACACCATCCCCACTGTGAAGCATGGTGGTGACATTATCATGGTTTGGGGTTGCCTTTCTTCAGCTGGAACTGGGGCTTTAATCAAGGTAGAGGAAATTATGAACATTTCCAAATACCAGTCACTTTTGGCCCAAAACCTTCAGGCGTCTGCTAGAAAGCTGAAGATGAAGAAGAATTTCACCTTTCACCCCGAAAATGACCCCAAGCATACATCCAAGTCAACAAAAGAATGGCTTCACCAGGAGAAAATTAAAGTTTTGGAATGGCACAGCCAGAACCCAGACCTAAATCCAATAAAAAATCTGTAGGGTGACCTGAAGAGGGCTGTGCATAAGAGATGCCCTCGCAGTCTGATAGATTTGGAGCGCTTTTGCAAGGAAAAGTGGGCAAATATTACCAAGTCAAGATGTGCCATGCTGATAGACTCCTACACAAGAAGACTGAATGCTGTAATTAAATCAAAAGGTGCTTCAAAAAACTGTTCGATGTTCTAAGTGTTTCACTGTTGCAGTCATCACATTTGGGTTATCTGCTTGCAGTAGCCCTCGGTCCGCCTGATTATCAAAGTCTTGGGTCCTGCATCGGTTGCTCTCTCATCTTCCGTTATGTCAGGTAGTCTGGTATAAAGCATGCAGCTGATGCCATTACATCGGTCTTTCTTGCCGTGTGGTGCCCGAAGCAGAAGCAGTTCAAGTGCCGGTCGGCCGACTCCTGAAATTTTCATTTTCGAGTTTCAGAACCAAAGTCTTCAACTAAAGCCAAGTACCCTATTAGGGAAACTTTTTCTTGCTCTGTACTAATATCAGTAAAAGTTAATAATTGCATTTCTTGTGGAAAGCAAATACCTCATAAAGATTTTCATTCGTACTGTATTCCTTGCCTAGGCCCTGACCACAACGTACCTTGCTGTCGGTTTTGTGCCTTAATTAACCAACAAACTATCCATCATCGGTATATTTACGCTTCTAAATATTTCAATTCTCGGTTGAGTTATCCAGATATGTCTTCGGTAAGCCATCCGACTACCGACATTCTGAAAAAATGCATAGATAAGACGGAGACAGGCTGCCTAGGTCCAAAGCTGCCGACAACGCTTCTCCTAAGCCAGTCGCCGGTACTTAGTGAGGCGCTTTCGCAGCCCCTGATACCCACTACTTCAGATTCGCAGGCCTCTACTGAGACCCATTCGGAGTCCAGTATGCCGTGAGATGCTTCAACTGTGGAACCTGCGGATGTGTCTACCTTGTATGGGTCTGGAGCCACTGTGCAGGCACTGGCTTCTGAGGGTGTATTCAGGCTTACTGACTTGCATGTTAAACCGACGCCACCTTCTTCGTTAAGGCCTAAAACTCGAACCATGCCTAGAAGACGGACGCCCAGACCGCATGCTCAGGCTTCTATGCCTAAAAAAAAAAAACAAAAACAAAAAAAAACAAATGATAAGAATGGCTGAAGACCTTATTACTTATAACCAGGGGAAGCCAACCTTCCCTATCTAAGAGACCTAGGACTGAATTTGCTTATGATTCTAAAGATCAGGATTCTGAAATTTCTGTTTCTTCTGATGACCAGGATTTACCCTTATCTACCTGTGAGGATTCTGATGCAGAGGACTCTATTCCCTCTGCTTCCCCTCCAGAGGATTTCTCTTTTGGTGAAACCTTGCATACTCTTAGGGAGCATTTCCGCTGGGAAAGCCAGGATTACTCTGATTCTAAAAAGAGGCTTAGGGATTTCTTACTCCTGCCTCAACAACAGGCCTTTAGCTATCCCTCCTGTACTAGACATGGTTAATGATGCCTTTTCGGAATCTAGTTTGGCCCCTGATTCTTTGCCTCTTGCTCCAAGAAAACCTCATAGATTTTACAGGGTTCCTGACTCTCACAAGTTCCTTTTTAAAAATCCTACTATGGATCCTGAGACCATTTCACAGGGACCCAAGGGCATTAAGGCTACTACTGCCAAAAATCCTACCCCTTCTAATAGAGACTCCAGGGCGCTGGATAGATATGGTAAGAAGGTATGCACTTCTGCAACCTTGGCCATTAGGGCTTTAAACTGTCAGTTTCACATGTTAAAGTATCGGCAACATATTATTGGGTTGCTTAAACAGAAAATTATGATTCCTCTCTGTGCTGAAAATAGATTTACAGGATTTAGTGCATTCTGCTGAACAGGTTGGAAAACATACTTTGCAATGTGGTTTTGATTTATTAGAGGCCTCTTGCAGGGCTGCTGTTACTGGGTCTGTGTTCAGAAGGCATGCTTGGCTAAAGGAGCAATCCTTGCCTGATCATGTTAAAGCTAAATTGTTGGATACTCCCATAAATTAGGACAGCCTGTTTGGCAACAAAGCAGAAGTTGTTCTTAAAAAGATGGAGGAAAAAGCTAAACATATGCAAACTGTTAAGGATTTCCTACAAGTACAGCCTCCATGATTTAGTAGGTATTGGCCCTTTAAGAATTGGTCCTTTCCTGCCTCTTCCAGGCCTTCTCCGTCCAAACCCAGAACCAGCAGAACCCCCACGTTTCAGTCCCAGGGTATGCACAGGACTAAGCAGTGGGGGGTTTCTGCTTCCAAATCAGGGAGTACTAAGACTCCCCCCTATGGTACGCTGTCTCAATGATTTAACTTTAAAACTTCCAAGCACTTCTCAACTGACTGCTCCATTAGGGGGAAAGATTGCTCTGCAGGCCAAAAACTGGGAACTCGTTACCCAGGACAAATGGGT
>NC_056745.1:1569555046-1569557546 GCF_019279795.1 Protopterus annectens | reverse complement strand
GCTAATACTCTTATGTATCTTGGGTAAGCCTTGTATTGTAATATTAGGAAAGAGACAAGGATATCTATACCATACACTAATGATCATATGGCACTTAAAGAGATATTCAGTAAACACTGGTCAGTAAACACTGGTCAGTGTTATGTACAGATGAGAAGATAAAACGAACGATAGGCAATGAACCACATTTTCTATATAGGAATAAGTTAAATCTTAGAAGAATGTTATGCTATAATGATAAGAATGAACATATAGAAAGATCAGGCTATACTGAAGCATGCGGGCACTGTAGACAGTGTGGTTACATTGATAATGAAACAATATTTGTCCATCCTGATTCAGGTGTACAATATAAAACACAGGTTGAAGCTACATGTACCAGTATCAACATTGTATACCTGGCAGTTTGCCAGATATGCAAGGCATTTTATGTTGGTAAAACGAACCGGCAGTTCAAGGACAGAATACGTGAGCACGTATACCATATAAGGAAAGGTAATAAATATAACGCCCTTGCTAAACATGTATCAAGTAGGCAGAACACATCACTTTTTATTCAGAGTATTAGAAATCATTACACCCAATAACAGAGGCGGGGATATAAGGAATCATACGGAAGATAGAGAAAGTAAATGGATTATGAGGCTAAGAGCTGATAGAGGCTCGGGATTGAATGAAAGAGCCTCCATAAAACCGGCTCTGAGGAAGAGAAGAAATATTAAAGTCAAAACTAGCTAATAACATATTTTAGATATGTCTGAAACAATATAGGTCATATTTTATGTCCATTATTTAATTAATCTCCGTTTATCAGATGTTTATGTATATTACATATTTTTATCTGAGCATATATAAAATGTTTATTTAGTATATACATATACTCTCATGCCAGATTTTTAGTTTAATTAAATGGGTTTTAACATACATTTATTATTATATACACACATTCATATTTTAAATCTTATGCTATTGGTTTGGATATATATGTATATGTGTTTTTAAGACAAGTTAATTGTTTTTACAAGGTCATTGGATGGTTGTATTTTGAAATGTATTTAAGTAATTAGTAGAGAACAGTAATACGATCTGATGAAGCTCACTTTGGGTGAAAGCGCTTATCGACTGTATCCCTAGTTGTATTGTGCTATTTACAATACTGTGGATTAAACTTTTGGTACTTTAAAGAGTTCGTGATTTATTTGGTCTGCTGTACTTCACCACGGACTTTTGGTTGGATTTACTTTTTATATATTTCATACCGTGCATCGTGAGGTACTTTCTTCTGTGTAAGGCAACTGTTGTTCTATTTATTATCACGTTTATCTTTTGCCTTGCCGGAAGCAGACCGATCATATTGTGATTGTGTTACTGCCTACACGTATCTGAGAATTGTGGAATGGAAATGGAGAAATCGTTGAATGGGGTTGATATCGAGCTTGACTATCAGCCCCGAGGTGGAGACCTGGGCTTGTCAGCTCGTGTGACCAAGAGATTTGAGCAACAGTTACAGTGCTCTAAAGCTACGTCCTGGCAATTGAATAGCAAGTCGCGTAGTGATGACGACAGTATGGCGAACATAGATTTGGAAAAGTTGCAGCATATGCTTGACAAGATCGAAAGGGATTTTGGCCGTTTGAAGAGACTCCAGACCCAGCGCATGCATTTTCAATATTGCCTAACTGAACGGATCATACCAAGAGGACTCCGTGTGTTTAATATGCCGAACCAGGGGGAACAGCACCCGGAGTTAATGACTAGGTGGCAGCGTATCAACTTAGAGGTCAGTAGACAATACATGCAGCT
This sequence comes from Protopterus annectens, assembly GCF_019279795.1. Taxonomy (NCBI): domain Eukaryota; kingdom Metazoa; phylum Chordata; order Ceratodontiformes; family Protopteridae; genus Protopterus; species Protopterus annectens. The sequence continues at coordinate 1,569,555,743 of NC_056745.1, read as the reverse complement.
ACTGATAGATTATTTTCTACCAGAGGAGGATGAACTGACTAACAGTATTAAAATGCAAAGAACGGACTTATGTACTATGTTTCCTGATGTTATAACTGCACCTTTATTTGAAAGTTTACTAGATGGCGTTTCAGCATTGGAGCATAAATTATTCTAACAGAAATATAACAAAATTAAACGTGACCATAAGGATTTTTCCTTAGGCCATGTCTTTGTTTGGCCGAGGCACGATGGTAGACATGTCAATAGAGAAGGTACAGGAGTAGTTGAGGGGTCAGATAGACAGAATGTGACTAATAGAACTATGAATACTTTAAGATCAAGTAATAGTCAATCCACATACGTTGACAGGAATATACATCGTGCAAACGCGAATATTAGATATGATATTAACACCAGTAATAGTACAAATGCCCGAGGTTTGATAGATGAAGACTGTAATGAAGTAGAACCTCGACGTAGTGAGAGTTTGAAGAGGGCAGTCGATGGAGATACTGATACAGAGGATGTAATTAGTATCATACATACGGAGAATGATCCTAGTACTGAGAATGACAACTCGGTATCTAATGTAGTCCATACTGAATCCATGGCTATTAACTTATACCCTGAGGTAAGAGTTATGAATAGGGGAGAAAATTTGGATAGTTCAGAGGTGGTTAGACCTAAAACTAGTAACAGAAATATGAACACTAAT
>NC_056745.1:1569488771-1569533587 GCF_019279795.1 Protopterus annectens | reverse complement strand
GTGATCATCTGATGTTGTTAATCTTCATTCACTCCTTACCATTGGGAATTGGTTCCGTGCTCAGAACCGAGCTGGCCTTTTACCAAGCTGGCACCAGCCCTAAACTTTTGAGCTAAATTTTACCCACTATGGCCTCTTCCCTATTACCTCAGATCTCATTTGCCACGTTGCCGTAAAGCCATGTCAAGCCCAGCTCTCACTAAGCATTTAAACTTGTTTTATAACCGTCCCTTTTTTTAATTTTATTGCCTTTTCCTGCCTAAACCTTTCTATTGGCCTTACTGCACTTCCCACTGCCCTTCTTGTCTTTCTCATTATTCCATTTTCCTCTTTTTAACCTTTGTGGTAATCTTCCTTACCATCGTTGGTAATCTCTCTTCTTACCTTATTCGCTATCTTTGGTATACCATCATTGGTATTTTCTCCTCTTCTTAAAAGCTTTTCTTCTTTAAAAAAAATGTTTTCTTCCTGTTTAGTTTGTGTGTGTGTCTGTCTGTTATGTCGGAGAAATAACAAGGCACCACTGGTTGCAAGCAGTGTGACCAATGTGGCTGTAAATTACCTCAGTCAGATACCCATGACCTATGCATTTTATTGTTTGGGCATCCCGCAGCTCTCTGTCCAACTGCCTTGCAGGATTTGTAAGAATTTTTCTTCGGTAAGTCTCAATGAGCGTAGAAATAAGTTGATTTTAAAAGGCCTCCTCAAAACTCAGTTTTCAGAGGCTATCTCTGAGGCGGAGGATTTATCCCCTCCTAGTAAACATCACAAGAAATGATCCCATTCCATTCCATTGTCTCCCTCTGGAGACCAAAAGGAACCTAAGATAAATGTACCAAAAATGACTGAACCTACCAAATTGGATCTGACTGTTCTATCTCCTTAGGCTCCAGCTTCGGCACAGTCATCCTTGGCCATATCTCCAATTTTTACCTCAACGCCGAAGACTGTTGCTTCGGTGCCGACCTTAGCGGTCACTGAACCAGTCTCTGTGCCGACATCATCGATGCAAGCACTCTGGGCACCAACACTTTCAGTACCATATCGTGCTTCTGAACTTTTTAGTTACTCTCTAACCTAAATTGGATTTTTTGACGCCTATTACAGCAGCCAGAACCAGGTATTCACCTTCAATAGATCCTTTTCTGAGGCATCAGTATAGCCCCTTTTTAGAAAGTCCTGAATCACCATCGGGAATATCCATGCGTTCCACTAGGAGCCTTTCAGAATTATATGTAGTACATCTTGTCGATCAGCTGCTGACGGCCAGAGGGAATCCTCACCCCAGCTAAGGTTACACTCCCTGTTGGAGGTAGCAGTATTTCTCCACAGACTGCAGGCTGTTCTCCTCTAACTTCTGTGCAAGCTTTGAAGCCCCCTGAACTGACATCTACTTCAGTGCCCACTGCCTCAGCTCCACTGGTGGACCTCAGCATGGTATCGGAGCTTTCCTTTTGGCTTCCAGTGATTTCAACACAGAGTCTCTCTAAGGATCATGGCTGTCCCGTCAACACCAGAACTCATGACTTGACACAGATTTTTTTTTTTTCCTATGGCGCAGTCCATGGTTCCGGGAGTCTTCTCTGTGTGTAGCCCTCCTGAGACTCTGTCTGGTGACTGGCTTGTCTGAGCGTGGTGTGACCCCACTTCTGAAGTTGACTTGCTCTGTTCCGGGCTCCCATCCCCCTTTGAGTGGGCCGGCTTTCCAGGCAATGGAGAGATTCCTTGCCTCAGTAGGTAAGCCTTTTGTGTCTGAACTGTTACCCCCCCCCCCCTCCGAGCCGCAGCTGACATACAGGATCCTTTTCGTGATGCACGTGGCAAGTGTACCCCTGGAGGCAGAGGGGGATAACTCAAACAGAAGATACCCTTTTAGGAGCAGTGGAGGTCCACGTAATTAGGGCTCCTGAGATTCAGTGTTCAGACAGCCCTATCAGCGCTCCTGAAGAGCGGCCCGATTGATTTCCTCTGGGAGCAGTCGGGGAACTTTTTTCTTGTACCATTCTGCTTGACAATATCAATAGCTGCGTCTGTACAATGGATTATCATCAGAGGATATCGCATCCCATTCAGTCTCTACCCCACCCCTCCTTCCTGATTTCCTTACGTTCCACCCAGTCAAAGGGAAGCAGCAGCTCAACAGATTCAACAGCTGCTCCAAAAAAGATTCATCCAACTAGTCCTACCAGACCAAATAGGATCTGGATTTTACTCGAGATTCTTTTTAGTGCCAAAAACGAAGGGACTGGAGACCAATCCTAGATCTCAGCATATTAAACAAATTTGTCAAACAAGAGAAATTCCGGATGTTCACTGTTCAGTCTATCTTCCCCTTGATGGAGAAAGATGATTGGATATGCTCAATAGATATTCAGAATGCGTATTACCATATAAACATGGACAAGTGCTACAGAAGATACCTCCGCTTCCGTCTAGGGGACAGTCGTTTTTAGTTCTTAGTGCTGCCCCTTGGACTCTTTACAGCCCATGGCAGTAGTAACAGCTAACGTGAGACTTCAAGGATTCAGAGTGTTTCCATATCTGGACAATTGGCTCCTCACCGCCCCCACCAAGCATCTGCTGGAAGAAACCCTATGTATACTCTCTGAAAATAGCACAACACCTGGGAATATCAATAAATTTGAAGTGCAAACTAACTCCATCCCAATATCTAGAATTCATAGGTGTAGTCCTTGGCACGAAAGATTGCCTAGCATCTTTACCAGATCACAGGTTCCAAAGGATAAGATCCCAAGTTCGATTGCTACTCTGTCTAGACCTATCCCCGGCCCAATCTGTACTTAAGCTTCTAGGTTCTTTGGCAGCTTCAATCACTATAGTACCTCTGAAGAGGTTCTATACGAGACTTTGGCAATGGTTATTGCTAACCCAGTGGTCCCCCTTACGACACCCTTTGTCCTTCCAAATCCGAATAACTCAGAGATGCAGACAGGGCTTGATGTGGTGGATGAAGCCAGTCGGATAACAATGGTCTCTCCCCTTTTGCCCCTATCAGCCCAAGGCCACTGTAACCACAGATGCTTCCCTGATGGGTTGAGGGGGTATATCAGGGAAAAGACTGTCAAAGGCTCCTGGTCAGCGACAGAGGCCCAATTGCATATCAGTGTCCTGGAACTGAGGGTGGTGCTTATAGCGTTGCAAGCATGCATTTCATTCCATCCTCCCATTTGGGACTATTGCACTTCAGTCAGACAACATGTCACAGGTCTGGTACATCAACAAGCAAGGGGGGACCAAATCCTGCCCTCTATGTCGAGAAACCAGGAGAATTTGCCAATGGGCGATAGCCTCCAACCGCTTTCTGATAGCACTGCACATTCCTGGGAGCTCCAGCGTGTTTGTGGACAAGCTAAGCAGATCCATTCTTCAGCCTCATGAGTGGTCCCTCAATCCTCTGGCGGCAAAACTTTTCAACTGCCGGGGCTAGCCTTCCTTTGACCTATTCGCCTTCCCAATAAACCACAAATGTAGCAACTATTTTGCCCTAATCCCCCTGCTGGGGGAGTCACCAAGGGATGCTCTGGTCCACGATTGGTCCTCTGGTCTTTCATATGCCGTCTTTCCTCTCCGCCTCATCTCGCAATTCTTGAGGAAATCCCTTCAGTTTAGAAGCAGAGTAATTCTGATTGCCCCCTATTGGCCTCGACAAGTTTGTTTTTCCTTTCTCTGGCCTCGACTCGTGGATCAACCATGGATTCTTGATCCCTCCCCGGAGTTGATCTTACACCCACAAGGATTGATTCACCCGAACATTCCCAACTTCAAGCTGACAGCTTGGTTCCTCCATTTCTAGTGATTGTCAGGCAGAGTAACCTCACTTCCCCAATGCAGAATATTCTTATGGCTTCTCATAAATCATCCACCAGAGGGACATCTCAGCGAATGGAAAACATTCCTCATATGGATACAGAAAAGGAATTTAGACCCTTTTAAAGCCCGTTTATGTGATTCTTGAATACCTAGCATACCTTCTTGATTCAGGGGCTGCAGCCTCAACTATTTGAGTACACTTGGCTGCCATTTTGAATTTTCGTAATGGATTCCAAGGATCTTCCCTTATGTCCCACAGACTCTGCAAGACATTCTTAAAGTGTGTTATCCATATTAGACCTCCTTTCAGAGAACCAATAGAACCTTGGGATCTTTCGTTAGTATTGCATTCCCTAACAGGACCTCCCTTTCAACCTGCCTCAGATTGCGACCTAAAGTTCCTATCTTGGAAATCACTGTTTTTAACAGCCATCACGTTAGCCAGATGCATGTCCGAACTTCAAGCCTTGCTTATCCAACGCCCCTACATGACTTTTCATAAAGACAGAGTATCATTACGAACTAACCCATCTTTCTTGCCCAAGGTCATTTCAGAACTATTGATTAACCAGACAGTTGACCTACCCGTATTTTTTCCTAACTACTTTTAATAGAGGGGAGTATTGTCTTCAATCATTAGACTTGCATAGACAATTACGTTTTTTGTTTAGACAGAACAAGATGTTTTCAGAAAACAGATCAATTATTTGTAGCCTTTTCAGGATCCACAAAGGAATGTCCTGTCTCAAACGTTACTTTAGTCAAATGGTTGAGAAATTGCATCACTTTCATTTATGACAAAAGTAATATCTCTCTGCCCTGTAGAGTCAGAGCCCATTCTACCAGATCAGTATCCACTTGCGCTGCTTTTCATGCCAGAGCCTCCTTGAATGACATTTGTGCAGCCGCAACTTGGGCCAACCCTCATACCTTCTTCACTCATTACAAATTGGATTTGGCCTCCAGGGAAGATCATCCTTTGGTTCAGTGCTGCTCAGGAACATCCTTCCATAAGGGCCTCCCAGGAACAGCTAGCTAGGCACTCTGTCCCAATGGTAAGGAATGAATGAAGATTAACAACATCAGATAAAGAAGTTATGTCTTACCATAACGTTACATCTGTGTTGTTGATCTTCATTCATTACTTCCCACCCTCCTTCCCCCTCCAAAGGCTCCTGGGGGATTGCATTGGTTCCTTTGTCTGTTTCAATAGGTTTATTGTGACCAGAGACAGCCTCTTCTTTACTGATATCTGGCAAACTCGATCTGAGGTAGCAGGGAGTAGGACATTGTGGGCAAATCTTAGCTCGAGAGTTTAGGGCTGGCGTGAGTTTTGGTAAAAGGCCGGCTTGGTTCTAAGGACGGAACCAGTTCCCAACGGTGATGAATGAATGAAGATCAACAACACAGATGGAACATTATGGTAAGAAATAATTTATTTTTTTAGAGCAAGAATTTCTAAATGAACAATAATCAGGTGCATAAACGCTGTCATTGTCTTTGTGGAATCCAAGGCATATGGTGGGCGCACTGTATTTTAATTTCATCTTAACTCATGCCAGTCCATTGAGCTAATACATTTTTCACAAACTTAAGACAGGCTGAGTTTTCAGCGACCCCCATCAGTCTAACGTTTTTGTGCCTGCTACAATTTTCATGGTATGCCACCTGGGCTTCAGTTAGTTCCATCCTTGCTTCTTTAGGTTCCATGCAGACTTTTAGCTCAACGTTTTTATCCACAAATTGCTGCACACATCTGTGTGCTCATGTAAGACAGATCATCTTAGTTTGGTGTTTCTGGCATGCATGTTGCCTTTCATACCTTTTTTTTTTTTCTCATTCTCTTCAAAGATTGAAGAGCAAGAGGGATTATCCCCCATCACTCTGGTTGGATGGCTCATTGGTGGTTTACACCACTTTAGATATGTTGAAAAGCTTCTGAACTGAGTGGTGAAGCTGGCTGGGCTGATGTCGTAGTTCAATTTTTACCATTTGTTTTTGTTATTCGAATAGCCAGTGTATCAAGAAAAAAAACTTTAGAAACCTATTTTAGGGACGTCTGGCTAATGTCTCCCTGTGTTTAACTTCATAATTTTGTGGGAGGCAGAGTGAAGAAAACTGTGTGTTAAATCTAGGGTCATCATACCAGAAGTCCTCAGTTTTGTTTTTAACATGTTTATGAAGTTATCATGTAAGACATAGGCAAACATACGTTCCTATAACAGAAAACAAACTATTTATTTTAATTACCATTTATTTACCGGGAAAGTCCGACTGGACACAGGTCCATTTTCAGCGGAGTGCTGGGGAGAAAAGCTCCAACAATATGAAAAACAAACATTATACCACAAGAAAATTTTAAGAGTACAGCTCAATAATGAAAGTACACATTGCAAATATAAATAATTGAATGAACTATGTTAGTGTTCACAGTTATGAATATTATACATCAAAACAGTGTAAGAAACTTCTCTGTGTGGAAGATTCAGTCCATATATTTCTAGTTAATTTCTGTATATTAATCAGATCAGACAATAATAGTAGAAGTAGCGAACATAAACTCGTCAAGTCAAAAAGTAATAATAGAAAATATATAATTCTACAGCATTACTAAGTATTCGCAAGTAATCCAAACAAGCCAGGCAGTCTGTTTCCAGTCAAATCCTTTATTAAGTATACAGACAAGCGATCCAATTAAAACAAAAATAGAGTAATAATTTCCTCACAAGCTTTCTAAATGTATATATACTTTTTATTAGGCATGGGAGCGGTTTATTGTGCTGTAAAACGAAGTGTTATTGGTACACGTTAAATTCACATCCCTTCCCCCATCAGTGTGACATTCGAGCTGGTCCTGCCCTACCTAGTAGCTGTCATAATAATATATAGCCCTAATGTACTTTAATGGTACATCTTATTTAACCAAATTATTAAGTAGATTATTAAGTCTGTGATTTTATACAAGTTAATATACTACATGGCTGGAAATATATCAACCTTAGTTCATTTTGCGATCAAAAAGTATATATAAATATATGCATATTGCATGTAAAAATCAGTTTTTATTTTCATAACCTATTGTTAACAAAGATCACTTTCGTCCTTCTAGACTTCTTCAGGTCTGTGTACAAGAACCCTAAAAACCTATATAATTGTATAATTAGTTAGTATTGTTATTGCCATCATTTTGAATAAAGTGGAAAAAAGAGAACCAGAAAAAAATATAAAATATATATATATATATATATATATATATATATATATATATATATATATATATATATGTATGATGATGGAAACAAAATAAACACTTACATTTCAAATTATTTAAAATGGTATTTAAAACCAATTTGTAGAAAAAATAAAATAAAATAAAATTAATCATGTAAACAATGTGGCAATTTAAGTTCCAGTGCACTTTTAATTGAACAGTAGTAGTTTAGTCCAGGCTTTCTAAAAGAGTTCAGCTTTAATTGCCACATGTGTTCATGTTTCTCCAGAATATTCGGGATGTCTCCTTCAAGTTCACCCATGTCTATGCGATCCAGGATCTGGAACTTAAAACCTGTGTCTCTTTTATGAAGAGAAAGGTGTTTGGCTAGTGCATTATTTTTACATCTAGAGCGGATTTCTGACAGATGACATGAAATCCTTCGCTTGAGTTTATTTACAGTCTTGCCCACATAGAATGCATCACATTCATTGCACTGTGCCCTGTTAAATTACTTTTTTAGTGTTACAGTCACCCCCTGCACTGGTTTTAATGATCTTCTTTAAATAAGGGCAATAAAAACTATCACCTTGCTGTATAAATATACAAAATGTACAATTAGTTTCACATGTTTTAGTGCTCTTCTCACATGGTTTAAATTCAACAAAACTTCTAATATTCCTGGCCTTCCTATAAACAAATGATGGGGCTTCACCCAAGATGTTAATCAGAAGAGGGTTTCCTGTGACAATGTCCCAGTTTTCTTCAGTAATATTTTTGATACTGTGATAATCCAAAGTGTATGTCAGGATGCAGCTATTTTTGCATTTGTTATTCTCTGTGGGATTACTTAACATTTTTCTACTGGGGTGGTTGAGTGAAGGTGCTTCAGTCCTTTTCAGTTCTATAATGGGTTCCAGGATGTTTTTTAACATCTGACTTTCATAGCCTCTCACTAGAAAATCATTCTCTAAGTTGTTCAGGTTTCTCAAAAATGGTTCCATCTCTGTGGTAATTTGAGCTAATCTATAGCCTTGCGATTTCACTACATTATACTTGGTTTTGTAGGATGTAGACTTTTACTGTGGAGTAATAAGTTAACCCTTGTTGGTTTTCTGAATAGATCAGTGGTGATTCTGTTATTGTTGGTGTCCTTGGAAATCTGCATATCTAAGAAAGTGGTTGAAGTATAGCTATGGGAAGTGGTAAACTTCAGGAAGGGGGTTGTTTGATTGAGGTAAGTGATAAAATCTCCAAGCTGCAAGGTGTCACCTTCCCACACAATAAAGGCATGGTCAATAAAACGTAAATAGCATGTGATATGCTGCATGTAGTCTGTGTTGTTTAACACAAAGTCCTCCTCCCATTTGCCCAGGGCTATGCTGGGAGCCATGGCAGCCCCCATTGCTATACCAGTTTTTTGTTTGTAGTGTTTGCCATTGAAATTAAAGAAAGTGAAGTCCGGTACAAGATTAATGAGCTTGCTTAACTTTTGCAGTTGTGCCTGTGTACCCTGATTATGTTTCTTAAGACTCCATAGCTGCTGTTATACAGTAATTGTGAGGGAGCACTGTGTACAAGGATTCCACATCAATAGTTACCAAAATACTGTCAGCTTCCACTGTAATGTTTTTTATTTTCTTCAAAAAATACATTGAATCTCTTATGTATGACTTATTCTTTTCTGCTAAAATAATTATAAAGATTTTCAGTGATAAGTTTTTCTTCCCATAATGTGGTGAGATTAGTGTTCCATAAATCATATGCTCTTTTTATGTTATCCATGGCAAATAACTCATAAAATCTGTTATCCTCCAGCATGTTCTCTATCTTTTGGTTGTAGCTAGTGGTATCAGTCAGAAGTATACCTCCTCCCTTGTCTGCCTTCATTACACGCCTGGATTTATCATTGCCTAGCTCAAGCAATGCTTTTCTTTCTCCCTGTGTTAAGTTATAAAGTTTTTTCTTTGGAGGTTTTTTTAAGCAGTTTCCTGATATCCATCTCACAATTCACTTCGAAAGCAGCTAGTGTTTGATGATGTGGTGGACACCTGCTGCTGCTAGGCCTTTTTATAGTTTCATCAGTAGGCTTATTTTCAGTGTCATTACTTTTGCCATGAAACTGTACCCTTAAGTTGAGCTTCCTCACAAACATTTTAAGGTCCGTCAGTACTTGAACAACCTCACTCCTGCAGCTTGGTACAAACGTAAGTCCTTTGGACAACAGACTTTTTTTCCTCTCCAGTCAGTGCTTTAACAGAGTGGTTCCAGATAAGTGGAGCACCTGTTAGTGTGGTACCTGTTGTTGTTGTTATTGTACCTGTTATTGTGGCTGTTTTCTCTGTCTGAGCCTGGGACCTGGGTTGTAGTCGGGGTTCCAGTCGGGATTGCCCAGGTATTGTATTTCCCTCACCCCTGTCCACTGTTTGGTTCTCCTGTCTCCCTGGGAGTTTGTGGATAAGAGTATGAGACCTCTGGAATTCCTCCTCTGCTTTCTGTAATCTCGGTGGGTTGTAGTAGTATTCCTCGCTGTGGCTGTGGTATGGGGGGGACCTGGTAAGAGGGACAAGCTCTGGGGGCTCTGGTGGTGGTTGTCGTTCTTGTTCTCATACTGGTGCTGGCTTTGGTATTGGTATGGTGGTTGATGTCTGTGCTGTCGATATTGGTCTTACTGAAGAAACTGGTCTCTATGATGGTGCTGCTGCTCCTGGTAGCTGGATTGTCTGTGGTCCCGGTTGTCATGGTAGTCCTGTAATTCGTCCTGTAGAACTCTGTCGGTTCTGGTAAACGCCTTTCTCTTCATAAAAGACACACAGGTTTTAAGTTCCAGATCTGGATCGCATAGACATGGGTGATCTTGAAGGAGACATCCCGAATATTCTGGAGAAACATGAACTCATGTGGCAATTAAATCTGAACTCTTTTAGAAAGCCTGGACTAAACTACTACTGTTCAATTAAAAGTGCACTGGAATTGCCACATTGTTTACATGACTAATTTTATTTTATTTTATTTTTCTACAAATTGGTTTTAAATACCATTTTAAATAATTTGAAATTTAAGTGTATATTTTGTTTCCATCATTATACATATATATATATATATATATATTTTTTTATTTTTATATTTTTTCTGGTTCTCTTTTTTCCACTTTATTCAAAATGATGGTAATAACAATACTAACTAATTATACAGTTATATAGGTTTTTAGGGTTCTTGTACACAGACCTGAAGAAGTCTAGAAGGATGAAAGTGATCTTTGTTAACAATAGGTTATGAAAATAGAAACTGATTTTTACATGCAAAATGTATATATATATATATATATATATATATATATTTATATATAATTTTTAATCGCAAAATGAACTAAGGTTGATATATTTCCAGCCATGTAGTATATTGCCTTGTATAAAATCACCGACTTAATAATCTGGTTAAATAAGATGTACCATTAAAGTACATTAGGGCTATATATTATTATGACAGCTACTAGGTAGGGCAGGACCAGCTCGAATGTCACACTGATGGGGGAAGGGATGTGAATTTAACATGTGTACCAATAACACTTTGTTTTACAGCACAATAAACCACTCCCATGCCTGATAAAAAGTATATATATATTTAGAAAGCTTGTGAGGAAATTATTACACTATTTTTGTTTTACTTGGTTCACTTGTCTGTATACATAATAAAGGATTTTCGACTGGAAACAGACTGCCTGCCTTGTTTGGATTACTTGCGAATACTTAGTAATGCTGTAGAATTATATATTTTCTATTATTACTTTTTGACTTGACGAGTTTACGTTCGCTACTTCTACTGCTATTGTCTGATCTGATTAATATACAGTGATTAACTAGAAATATATGGACTGAAAATCTTCCACACAGAGAAGTTTCTAACACTGTTTTGTTTTTAGACCCACTACACTTTAGTGGGTTGTTTTGAGACTTCGGGGATACCACGGAGATTACTATTAAAAAAAAAAGTATACATCACATGCATTCTTTTAAACAGTTGTCATCAGTCCAACATTCCGTAAACTGCTCAGTTCCTGTCTTCCTTTAAACCTCATTCCTCCTCCAAAACATTTGTCTGCATGTATTGTTTCCACAATTTCCTTTTTTTTTTTTTTTTTATATAATTTGCTCCTACCCTTTTCTAAAGATTCCACTTCCAGTTCCTTTATCTCTTTTAAAATATTCATTACTTCAGATACAGCAGGTTTGCAGTTGTATTTCCATTTTCTGTTAATTGCATTTTTACAGCCATCAGAATTAAACTTAACAAGAGCTTACTATGTCTAGGCAATTCAGATCCTGTATCCTAGCAAAAAAAAAAAGTTTCCTTACCCCCATTTGTTCAGTCAATATTTTTGACAGAGTACTCAGTAAGAAATTTTTATAATTTGTCAACTCATTACATTCCTAAAATATATGTTCGTAGTTACCTTACCTCTTTATTTCCCATCACACTTCCAAAGTTTGCCATCTACATGAGGAAAAATTCTTTAGAGTCTGGTAAGGGATAAAAAGACTTTGTTGCATGTTTGGGAGCCATGCATGTGTCTTCTCATTGTTTTTTTTTTTTGTGAATTGCTTATCCAGTCTAGCTTCCAATCTTTTCTAATCTCCTTGGATGGATTCCAAAAGGCGGTGTTATAGGTATGTAGGATATTGGGTATCTCTTCCCATTAGTTTACCTTTCCCTCTCTAGTTATTTGCTCCCAATATCTTTGTTCCTTTCCCAGTTGTTCTCCAGTAAATTTCAGCTCCCTCTTGCCTATTCTCTGTACTCCTAATTGCAGTCTGCCTTATTGGCAGAATCTGCTTTCTCCATTCTTGAGTTGGCTTAGTTCTAGAATATTTTCTGCTACTTTATGAATATGATAATCTGCATGGCTGATATTCTCTTTAAGGATCTGTATCCAGAACTCCACATTCTCCTTATTTCTTGAATCCCTGCATTTCGTCATCATCATCCCTTTCCACTTTGAATTATGGCTTTATGCTTGCATTATGTACATGAGCCGTTTAACTGTGTGACTTTAAAATATCCATTCAAATCAGGTAATCCTTTGTTGGAAGGATCAAATTACCTCACTTGACCCATGCCCTCTTCCCCTCCGTTACTGTCCTTCAACTCTTTATTAAATTGCTATCCACACCTTCTCTTCTGGTTGATAAAAAAAAATGCCTGACCTGTATATAAAACTAAAGACGTTAAAAACATTTTCACTGCTTGTATCTTGCTATCCATGTCCATGAACACAAGTTTCCAGTTTCTCCATTTATCTATCTTTTCTTTAGTCTCTTCCCATGTACCTTTAGCTCCAGTAACAGCATCCTTTTAGCCAGTACTCCTTAAATAGTTAATTTTGTTGTGTTCCCATAAATGTGCATTTCTGAACCAGTTCATGCATGATGGGTACATGGTTCAAAGCTATAGCTTTTGTTTTATCTTCGTTAATTTTATATCCTGAAAAAAAAAATGAAACTGTCTCTGAATGCTCCACAGCACTGATATATCTTTTTATGGTTTTATTCGGTACAAAATTACATAGTCTTCAAATGAAGCACTTTTTTTGATTACCATACCATTTATATCCTTGAATTTTGAGTCCCTCATTTTCTTTGCCAGTGGCTCTAAATGTAATGCAAATAAACATAACTTAACATTGAAGAACCCCCAATTTTTTTCCTCCTATTCCTTGTATATCTTCCTAATTAACCTTGTTATTGCATCAGGGGATGCAAATGCTTCCATTGCCCTTGTCATAAAAATTCCAGATTACTCTATCGAATGCTTTCTGTGCATCAAGACCCACCGACAACAGTTGTGTTTTCTTATGTCCCGCTCTCCGGTATTTTCTTATGTTCTCCTTCCCTCAGAATAATCATTGATCTGTTAATGTTATCAAATGTTTGCCTTGCCTCCACAAAATCACTTTAATCCATGTTTGTCAATTTTGGCAATATGTTTGCCATTCTTTTAGCAGTTCTAGACATAAACACTTTAGTCATGGTATAAACTAAAATGGGCCTATATGAAGCTGGGTGCGATAGGTCTTTTCTTTCTCTAGTATTACAGCCACCACAGCTTTTTTCAACAGATGTTGTTGTTTCCCCTCGTTTAAAGTAGAGTCAAACAAAACCTTTCAGATCTTTTTTTCTCCTCCTAGCTTCCAAACCTGCCATCTGTTTTTGGAGACTTTTTTGTAGATTAATTATACTTCATTGATTTTATCTCATCTCCTCCTCCTATCTTAGCTGTTAATTGTTGAGCCTCACCTACCTCTAACCTTTGCATACTTAAGTATTCCATAATTATTTCCATTTGTACTTTTCCACATTCTTCTAATTTATACAAATTTTCTTAAAATGTATGAGTTATCTGTAGTATCTTAACAGGGTCTTTATTTTTGTTATAGGTTCCCTAAGTTTGGCTAGACATGACCCCTTGTACTTTCTGTTGCCTGAGTCATTATGTCGAGTTTTTGTGCTCTGCAGTCAACAAAAAATAGTTGCTTAACAGCAGTCTTTATAAAACTTGTGGATATTATCCAGATACTCCATCTTTTTTTCTTTAAAGCTCTGCAGTTGCACCTTTTCTTCTTCTATGAAAGACCCCTTATTCTGCAATTCTTGTTTGTCAGCCTTCTAAATAATTTTTATTTCTTAACCACATCTCTTTTTTTTCTCTTTTATTTCTACTTTAAGGAAACTGTAGAAATTTCTGTCTTCCCTAATAACCATTGAATATTTTCCACTACCCATTCTTAACTGGTAGTTGGGGAATACCATGGTCTAATTTTTACTTGATTACCCTGCATTTTTATCTTGGTTGTTGATGGTGTATGATCTGTAGTAGTTATTGGATGTGTATGTTGAAGGTTTCAATTAAATGCACATGTTCCTGTGAAATATAATTTTAGTCTAGCACATGTTTTTGTACATTGGGGAATATGTAAATTCTCTACTTCTGAGTTCATGTCTTCCTTACCAAATATTTTTTTTTTCAGAAATCTACCCTCTTAAGCTATATTTCCTTCTTGTTTTCACAGATAATCCTCATTGTTGTAAGTCAAGTTCAAGTTTCAACTCGTAAATAATATTCTCTGCTGAAAGCTGATTATTTCTCCCAAAAAGATCTTAAGTTTCATAATAATAGTTTTAGGTGGAATTTAAATACATGCCACTGTAATTTTCCTTCCTTGCCAGTAACCATTTATTAATACAAATCTGCCTATACTTTTCCCCCTGTTGTTTTACTATTGGAGTTCCTCTAGTAATTAATACTCCACTTTTCCTTCATTTCCCAGTTGTTTAGCTGAATATCCATCCTGAAAACCTTTTTTTATCAAATTCACATGCTCCCTTCTTTCCAAATGTGTCTTCTGGGGCATTGCTATTTACACTCTGCATTTGTTAATATAATTCAATATTCCTACACTTTTGTTTATACTTGGTGAGGCCATTCATGCTCAAAATAATGTTTAGTGCAGCCATTATAAGAAGTTATCATTCCCACCTGTTATATATGACAGCTTTTTAGTCTGTTTCCCCACTTTTGTGTTCCACACACCCACTAATGTTTGGCAGGTTGATACTTTTTATACAGTTTTTTTTTGTCATCTCCCATGTCACATTTTAGAAAGACTAATTTTAATAAAAACACACAAAACCAGAACACCCTTGTAAAGTTTTAACACTCATGATAGGAACAATTGTCCCAAATAGAGTGCTGTACCTACATACATTAAATAACCTAATATAAGGTTATCCATGCTAAGACATGTTACAGCCTCTGTTCCTAATTGAACTAATTGTTGTCTTTTCTCATGTTATCTTTATTTCCTTTGCTGATGTGAAAAAGTTTGTATGCTTTCAGAAAACTAACTTTTAGTCTTAAGAAAAAGTGTACTGGCTATTTTTAAATGAAACTAAATTTTACACTGTTACAGTAAATGCAGTAAAGTATTTAATTACCAGGAAAGCTGCTGTTATTCACTTTTCAGTAATTATAAACTTTATTTTTAATGAGCTGCTTGCCTGTGTACCTTTTCAGTTTTATGCTTCTCTCAGTAAACTGTGTCCCCAGGCATCTTGAGTTGCCTTTTAGTCAGCTTGTTTCCAGATAAACTTGAAATAGACAGCTGCCCTCAGCTTCAGATTTTTCAGCAGGCACTAAACATTTATTTGCTTAAAAAGTAATTAGTTATGTATTGTTTTATTGTTTAAAACCCACTCTCATTCATAAAAATGTGTTCTTAGATTAAATAAAGGCTTTAAGCCAGGCATTTATCTATACAAAAGTAAAAAACAAATTCAGCTTTAGTTGGTGCACTTTTACACCCCAGCAGCTCAAGATTACAACTTATTGACTTGAAGATGTTTTCGTCTAGCCGTTCCCCTCGTCTTATGTTGTAATGTGTACATTTCTTAAAACTAAAAAAAGAAAAGCATGTTTGTTTTAGTATCTTTATCACATACAACAGTTGCTGAAAATACTTTACTATACAACATGTAATTTGTATAACAAAATATTTTATACATCTACTGTTAAGAACAAACATTGTTTTACTTACTGTTGCTTTTATTTTTTCTTTAATGACGTGAAGTGGGACATGTTCCTGTCAGTTTCCCAACAAGTTTAACAAAGTCAACAAAAGCCCAATCTTTCTCACTACTTTTTCTTGTAAAGTCATTTTGCAGAAATGTGGTTGATGCTTTATAATCTCCGATTTATTCACTAACTTCAGGGTTGATGGTATTCCTCCTATTCATCTTCCAACCCCAGACTCCGGTTCAAGTCCAAGGTACTCCAGATTCTTTTCGTCAACTCCTGTGCTTTTTTCTGTCCCAAGCATTTATCTTTGGAACATTCAAAAAGGTTTCACTGGTGAAGTCTCTCTGAGCCTTACAATAAAAAAAAATAAGAAGCAGAGCCCTCTTCTGTTTGATGGCTCACCTGTTGTTGGACAAACTTCTGTATCCCCTCCTAGCCTGTTCTGTGTCAAAAAAATTACTGATCCTCTAGAAAAAAAAAAAACTCTGAAGACAGCTAGATACAGTAGCTTGAGTTTGACATTTGCCTGTTGAGTTTCCTTGATTGTTGGGATAAAGTTGCTTCTCTTCAGCCTGGCGTACAGTAAATAAGCCATCCATCCATCCATCTATCCACAACAAACGCTCTTTCTTCAATTTTAATTTGCCTTTTTGTCACAGTTTTGGCAGGATCAATTCTTTCTGTTGGTATGATTGCTTCTGTACCAATTCAGGTCTTGGATGCATTCTAATAGTTAGATTTGGAGTACACACACACAGTGTTTTGTTTCAATTAGCAAATCCTGCTGTCTACTACCAGTCCAGTTACCTGTGTGTGTGTGTGTTCTTAAAATTAATAGTCTGCTCCCTCCAGTGTCTCTGGTACAGCAGAAAATCTCATGTTTTCTCTGTGTGCTCTGTCCTCTAACTTGACCATTTCTTAAACGGATGTTCCTGAGTTGTCTTGTACTCAGCCAGCTTTTTCTTCATTTTGAACTCTGATTTTTACACTTTTGTCAGTTCATCTGAATAGCTGTTTAAAGCTTCTTCCATTTTTCCAGCCTTTTGGTATTTCAGGTGATATACTGCAATGTTTCATTTATTCTACTCTGTTCAGAGCATATCTAACTTGACTTTTCCTCTAAATTGCTGGTAGCCATCTCTTCAACCAAAGTTGGTGCTTGAACTGCTTTTTGCTGAGCACCTGCAGGATTCTTCCCAATTAGTGTTTTCTCTTCACCATTTCTAGTTGATCTTCTTTCAGGCTCTATAAATTTCTTTGCTGGCATCCAGACAGTATACTTAACAGCCAGTAATTGAATTGTAGTAAAACGTGCAGAATTATTGGCCCTTAATCTATACGTTTCTTTTTTCACACTGGAGGAGCTGAAATTAATAATTCGAGCAGTGTTCAACCATCTTGGAAAGCCCCAGAAGGGCTCTGTTTTAAACCATACCTTATACCACATGTTCAGTATGCAATTGGGAGTTTATTTTCTGAAAAAGTTAAAATTAGTGCAGCAGCAACCATCTCTAGTGTGATAAAATTTACTGCAGTAATAGAAATCATGCCTAGAAACAGTGTAACTGTTAATTGTTGAACTGAGATGTCTGCTTCATTGCATCCATGCAAACATGCATATCAGATTACAAACACTCCTATGACTTGAACCCAACAGTTTATAGTTTATACCAGACATTAAAAAAAATCTCTAAATGCTTGTGGCAAGGGATGCCCAAGAAGGGTATTATGCAGGCCAGTTCAATCTCACTCCCCTGAGATTCTCTGTTTATCTGAAACCTGGTTAAAACCCAACACTAAAGACAATGAAGTGTTACCACCTGGGTATGACATACACAGGCTAGATCATGCTTCGAGGAAGGGAGTTGGGGTAGCTGTACTCCATAAATCTGAGTTGAATGTCACCATAGATGTAATACAACCACCTCAGATTAATAACTCTGAGATTCTTGCCACCAAATTGCAACTTAATAAAAATAAATGCATTAATATCATCTGTATGTACATTCCCCCAGGTAACAATATATCTACATTTGAAGATATCCTGCACTGGCTGTCATGTCACTACCCCCAAGAAACCCTACTACTTGGAGACTTTAACATAGACTGGGGCACCTGTTCCTTAGAACCCCCAACCACCCATATTAACCTGCATGCATTTACACAAATCATATCCACCCCTACCAGGATAGGTAAACCCAACCAAAAATTAAGTGTACTTGACTGGGTACTCATAAACAGTCACCCCCAACTGTACACCTCTGGTACCCTCCTTAATGGCCTAAGCCATCACCTTCTCACATATGTAATTAAGCACAAAACCATTAATTCCCAACAACCCTTACTCAGGTTAGAAACAATAAAAACTTTGACCCTGCCAAATTCCAACAAGAACTAAACTCATGTAATTGGTCTATTCTAAAACACCTCCCCTTAGAGGAAGCAGTAGCATACTTTAACAACAAATTCCTTGAGATCCTTGATTTGCATGCACCTGTTCGTTCAAAGAGAACCAAGGCAAAAACTGCACCATGGCTTTCTATAGAGTCTAAACTCAAAATTACCCTTAGAAACAAAGCATGGGCTTTATGGCGTTCTTCTAAAGACCCTCAAGATCACATTAAATACAGGCAATCCAGGAACAAAACCAAAAAATCAATTTTACAAGACAAAAAACAATACTACTGTAATTTACAGACAGTAAATCAAAATAACCCTCAGAAGTTTTGGGCAGGTTTAAATAATCTATTATATCCTGGACAAACTTCAACCCCAATCCCTGCTACTACTATTGATAAAACCCCTGAAGATGTTTCTGGTAGTTTTAACCAGTTATTTACTGAGACAATTCAAGCCCTATCTAGCCAACTACCTCCTAGCTCCCCTGGTCCTGAAAGTAGCACCCCTAGAAACCTACTTGCGTTCAGCTTCCAACCAGTTGCCACTTCACTTATCTGTACCTTGATCAAAAAATTAAAACCCACTACACTTTCTGCTGATCAACTCCCTGCCGAGTACCTACAAAAATCAGCTGATGCTATTGCTTACCCTGTCTCAATACTAATCAATCGAACCATAGTAGAAGCTAAAATTCCCACCATCTGGAAAATATCCTATGTAATCCCACTTCACAAAGGAGGCAGCTCTACTGAATTCTCCAATTATAGGCCAATAGCTATACTCTCTCCACTTGCAAAGACTATGGAAAAATGTATTCATAGACAACTCATGCACCACCTAATCCAAAATCGCCTTATGGCAGACACTCAGCATGGCTTCCGTCCTCATCACAGCACTACTTCAGCCCCCCTAGCCTTTACTAACACCATAAACCATAATCGCAACAATAATTATATATCCTCAGCCCTCTTTTTGGATCTTTCCAAGGCATTCGATATGGTTGATCACCAACTTTTAATCCATACCCTGCAAACATTCTGTCTAGATACTGGAGCCCTCCAATGGTTTCAGTCCTACCTGAATGGTCGACAGCAGGCTGTCCTCTGGCAGAACAAACTCTCTAACCTTCTACCTAACACCCTCGGAGTACCACAAGGGTCTATACTAGGGCCCTTGCTGTTCTCCATCTTCATTACCGACCTTTATACTGTCATCCCAAAAGTCAGCTGTATCCAATATGCTGATGCCTGTGCTCTGATTTGCTCAGCCACATCTCCAGTAGAGTTATGGTCAGCTACCCATACCACCTTTAATACAATAGAAAACTGGCTTTCTGAACATCATCTGATCCTAAATCCCAAAAAAACTAAAATGCTGTTATTTTCACCAACATGTAGGTCTACCGCTTTCACCTTTACCATAAAATCAAATGATGGCACAATAATCTCCCCTGACCCATCTACAAAACTATTGGGTGTCATCATAGACAGCAATCTAAAATTTGACCTACATGTTAACCAAACTATCAAAACCATCAATAAAAAACTAGGGTTACTTTACAGAATAAAAGCCTTCCTAACCCCTCCAGCTAAAATTGCCATAGCTCACTCTCACCTTCTTTCAACCCTTCCGTATGCATCCCCTCTACTCTCGAATTTAAACAAGATTGTCCTTAAACTCTCAATTTGCTACAACCACATTGCCAGGTTTGCCACTGGGCTGCCTTTTAGGACACACCATTGCATCAATCTAAATCAGCTTGGTTGGCTTGAACTACCCAGCCTAATCCAGTAAAACCAACTGATTATGGCCTATAAAATCCTCTATAATCCAGACAATACTCCTGCACTTAAAAATATTATCATCCCCTATAACAATCCTAGACCACTTCGATCCTGTAACAAACTACTAATTCAGACTAGCAAAATTAATAACACAGCCGGTGATTCTCTCTTTGCAAACTCTGCAAGTAGATCCTGGAACTCTCTTCCAGCTGATATTACCGTACTTTCCAACTTAGGTCAATTTAAAACTAGACTCAAACAACATTTGTCACTTAACTGGCTATGTCAATGTATCAAGCCTGGCTAACTCTCTCTAGAATGTGTAAAAATCTGTTAACCAGTTTGCTGTGTAATTTAATTTAATCCTGACTTGTGCTCAGGATTAACTGTAACCTGTGGAACTTGTTTAACTTGCTTACTTATGTAATCTCTGTAAATAGTCTGTTTGTAATATTTAATGCTGGTATTATGTAATGCTGTATCTGCTTACCCTTGGAGCTTTTCTCCCCGGGCCTCCGCTGAAAATGGACATGCATCCAGTCGGACTATCCCGGTCAACAAATGTAAAATAAATAAATAGTACAATAAAGTTGAATAACTGTGGAATATGATGATTGTGATTTCCACGGTGTGGCATAAGATGTTGTATTGAGTACTTGCATGATTTTTTTGTCATCCAGAATGGTTGCCAGCTCAAAGGTAGTTGTCCTTCTGAACGAGAATGTTTTATGTAAGGAAGAATTTGTTGTTGTGTATCTGGTTGCACAATGAAGACCAACCCAAAGTCTCAAGTATCATGCAGCGGTGTGCGTCCCAAGATGGCTAAATGCAGGTGCAGATTTAGTCAGCTTTTTTATGAAGTATTGCCACTGAGAATTTTTTTGTACTGCAGATATTTGTATGTCCAGCTACAAGTGGTGTCTGTATTAGGTCACTGAAATGCTATTCCGGTGAACACCTGTTCATTGACCCGTAATCAGCGAAAATTGCTTCAGCGATTCGTTGAATTTACTAAGGGCAACAAAATAGTTGCCCAAAGCACAACAGACAGCTACAGAACTTTGCCCTTTCCTCCACTGTAGTGTAGTCTTGAAGTTGATCTATATAGTAAGGGAGGCTGTGGGGGGGGGTGAAGCCCCCCCACTTGGGTGGGTTCGAGTCAGCAACACATTGGTCTGTTGAGCTTCAGGCAACTATTTCATTGCCCTTAGTAGATTCAGTGAATCGCTGATGCGATTTTCACTGATTAGGGGTCGATGAATAGGTGTTTGCCGGAATAACATTTTGGCGAACTAATATAGACCCCCTACGAGTGATGCTGGCATGTTATTTTGGTGTAGACTTGAAGTGTGTAATTAGCAGAGAAGGTGGATTATAGGGAAGCCCGAGTGTTAAATGGACCATTTTGTGTAGCACAATTTGCATTTGGATTTTGTTTTCATCTCTTGATCTAGCTATCTAGAAAACCAGGAGACCTGTTGTATATTGGAATCATCAAAGGTTGAAACTGGCTCGACTTGTGTTGACTGAAACTCTAATGCCAAATAGAACCTGACTAAAGTAGATGAGTTGAGAACAGGTTTAGAAGTGGAACCTAGTTCTTTCCAAGCGAGTCTCAGCAGTTGGGCAGACTGAAATAGTTCACTTAGGATGCAGCACTAGCATACTGGAGTTTGGGTTTTCTTGGCTGCAGGCACTTCTGCGGAAAAACAGTCTGAATGGACTAATGTTTTTGAAAGAATTAGTTTAAGTGAAATCGGTTTAAAACTTTGTTTTATACTGATCAGAAGCAATTATCTTAAAAATAACATTTCCTAGGTACAGCTTTAAGACTGGCATGTTTTTAGTAACTTAGCTTTTGTGTTATAGCTGTGAGATGCTTAAACATGTATTAATTTTGTGTCCACAGACTGCTCAGTCTTGCTATTGGACTTAGGTCGTTAGTGATGCAGGCAGCAACACTAATACTTGCTGATGGACCAGACATATTAAATTAGTAAGGAAAGAAAGCCCAGCAATAGGAATGGAATAGTTCGTATTGTAATGTGGTGTAAGGTGTTCTCATTAGTTTCTGATTTCAGAATGTGGCGATTGCTGTTATGCACACGTTTCATTATATGGGCTACTGGGACTTGTATTTTTTTTTTAGTTATCCTCATGTTCACTTGGAAGGTGGAATGCTTTAATGTAATTTGGATTTGGTGGTAGTATTGAATAATGTAGCTAAAATAAGTGGACAATGAGGGAAGAAAAAATAAAAGTTAAAATTCAGTCATTAGTTACCTCTGGTTACAGAAACATTGAGAATCCGTGATGATTATTTGTAAAATTTGCATTTAGTGCTCTTAAATATTGCTTGTTTTGGTAAAAGAACATGCTAACTGATTAATGTTTCCTTTGCAGCACTGATACAGCTGTATCATCTGACTTGACAAATGAAGTGTTACCGAGTCAATTTACATGCGAGTCAGCAAGCAAAGAAGCCTTCTTTGCCAGATTGGAGACTTTCACAATATCCTTTTAATGTTATTGGAGAGTGCTGAACATTGCTTGTGGTAATAATTGTGAAATTTGGGAGAGAGATGAATGCTGACTGGAATTCATGCTGTAATACTACTGCCAAAAATAATTCCATTTTCTAGAGCTGCATGCCATGACATATGAAAATAGTTTCATATCTTTTGACAGGTAACATACCTTGCTTGAGCCTTCCTTGCAGTTTGGAATAAGTCAGAGCAGGCATTTTGTGCTCACTTTCTCAAGCTGCATATGAAACTCTTGTACAGTTGTAGCTCGCTTGCCCAATGGGATTTTCTTCTCTGGATATTTTACAGTAAAGCTTGATGATATGAATGTTAATGGCAACATTAGGAAAAGGGTTACAGACCTGAGCTTAGTTTTTTTTCTTTGTGTTTAGTCAAGTTTACTTGTTTTTGAATTTTAGTACCTGATAACATATGATGACTATGTCATCCTGATGTAATTTGTAGGACTAATACTGTGGTAACCTACCCAACAATGTGTAGAATCTCTGCTTGTCTTATAATCAGAATGCTACTCTTCCACTGCCACATCATATGGCCCTGGGCTATTCTGAAAAGTTTGTGAGGGATTTCTTTTTGTTGAGCAAATGTATATCGATCAGTTGTTGTTTGCTGTTTTTTTTTCCAGTAATTTTTATTAATTCCACCATAAGAATCTGTATTGGATTTTTGGATCTAGGCCTGCCTTACAGCCTTTAACACTATTGGCTGGCATATGCTACTTTAGGACAATTGTAACCTTTTTGCAATTTACAGTTTTAATCATGGTTTCTTATTTTCTGGCTTTGCTGTTTGTGTGTATGCAATATAAAAAATATACGTGTACAGTGTATATATGTATACTTAAGTGTGAGCATGTAAAATTAGGTGTGTGAATATGTGTGTACACACACACACACACACACACACACACACACACACACACACACACACACACACACACACACACAAGCTAGTATGTTTTGTTGCTGTCACTGTAGCTTTGCTAGTTTTTTGCAGCTTATGCTGTTGTTTGAAATTCATTTTTGCAGTACCTACTTTTGGAATTTCTGCTTGCATAACCCCAGCTTCCAGCCTGATTGCCCGCAGTGCTACAAAGGCATTATTGCAGTCCCCGTACTTGGCACTTTGTTCATTTGAGGCCTCTGTGATGACCAGTCGGGAGACTGGTATGCTCCCCCGAACATATCCTAACAAGCTGAAACTGGTAGGTTGTTGGTTTGTCCTGGGGTGCTTCTCAAGTCTCCAGGGATGATGATTTAAATCTTCATCAATCCATCATCCATCCATCCATCCATCCATCCATCATCAATCCATCAACAATAATAGTGGGGAGGATGATGTCCTGCTGCTGTAGTTTCAGGAGAAAGTTGAAGGAAACTGTGTCAGGGTCTTTGATATCTGCCTCTGTTCCAAGGCCTGTATGGTATACTGCATGTCCAAGCGCTTGCCCAAGACATCAAAGCCCAGGTGGTCATTGTTCAGCTTTTCCCAGCCACTGCTGACTGGACCTTATCCCCCATCTACTACCCAGGCTACCACCTGGGATCTCTTCTAGTTATTCCTTGATTTTTATATGGAATTTAGATTGTAGGCAGCCAATGCTGTGTCAGGAGTTTTCTCTGTTGAAAAGGAACCTTCTCATCTGTGGAATAGCATACTCCAGATTCTGAGGTATGAGATGGAAGGTCACAGAGGAAAAGGGGACAGTATTGTATTCCTGTTTATTTCTAGTCCCAAGAAAAGAAGGATCCTGGAGACCAATCCTATCCCTTTCCAGATGGGAGAAGTTGCTCTCCGTCCCGAAGTTTAAGATGCTGTTATCACAGAACCTTTTGCCCTTAATTCTTCCATGAACTCTTATGGGGATGTTGGATCTTAAGGATGGCTGTCTGCACATTCTTGTAGCCATGATGGACAGACAGTTCCTAATACTTGGGTCAGGCACGTTTTTCAGTTTACTTTCGTGCCCTATCACTTGTTTACTGCACCTAGGGTATTTACAAAGTGCCTGGGTGCTGTCATTTCCTTCTGAAGGAAAAAGGGCATTCACATTTACTCCTGTTTACCTGAATGCTTTATTTAGGCTTCATCCATGCAGTTAAAAGAAAGGGCTCTGGAGATCAGAGTGCACTATGTTGGGTTGTGGGTCTATGCCTAAACCTCCAAAAGTTCCATATGAAGCCAGCAAAGCAAGTCACTTCTCTGAGAGCTCTGCCAGATGTGGACAGGCAAAAAGCTTTCTTCCCCATAGACAAGATCCTGTTTGTAGCCTAATGTTTGTTTGATTTGCTACTTGCAACCAAATCAATGCCATGGAATTCCTGAGTGCTGGACTACACTATATTTTACATTCAGGGGATAACCTGGCAAGGTTGCATATGAGGAAGCTGCAGTGGTATTTCTAAAATAGGTGGTGCCACTGTGCGCATTCACTATACAGTGACATTTGCATCAGAAAGGAACTTCCATTGTGGTACAAATCCCTCTGAATCTGGGAGTGCCCTTTGGGGTGGATCCAGGGTCTCAGACTCTGTATGGAGAATCCACATGGGTGAACTGAGATTGCAGGAGACTTGGGACATGAGCTTCAGGAAAAAGCACATAAGTATCCGTGAAGATGGCAGATGTTCATCGTGCATACAGCTGCAGTCATTACAGATGGGTTATCCTGCCGTCAGGCGGGTCCTCGGTCGGCCGAATTCCAAAGTCTAGGTCCGGCGTCGGTTGTCGTCGCTTCTTCCCTGACGTCAATGCGGCAGGGGTATAAAAGAGGCAGCCAACGCCATTTTCTTCAGTCTTTCTTGCCGCGCGGTGCCCGAAGCAGAAGCAGTTCGCAAGTGCCGGTCGGCCAGCTCCTGAGATTTACGAAAGTATTTCAAGTCGAAGTCTTCTTTAAAGCTAAGTACCCCGTTGGGGAAACTTTTCTTGCCTCAGACCGATATCAGACAAAGTTAATAATTGCATTTCTTGTGGGAAGCAAATACTGCATAAGGATTTCCACTCTTTCTGTATACTTTGCTTAGGCCCAGACCACGACGTCTCGGCCTGCCGTTTTTGTGCTAGGTTCAACAAGCGCACTATTAAGTGCCAGGCGGAGTTCGCCCTTCATTATTTTGGCAAAAAATTTAATTATATCATGTCGTCGGATACACCGACACCAGTTTTGAGCAAAAGACGCAAAGATAAGTGCCAACATCCGAGGTCCGCACCGAGTACTGAGACCACGCTTGGGCCGACTACCGGTTCTCCGGTTTTCAGCGAGGCGCCTACGCAGCCCCTGAATACCGATGAAACTACATTACCGGTGACTTCAGTACCCGAGGTTGCAGGCTCCTCGGTTTCCATTCCTACTGCAGATACTGACGCCACTCTTGGCGGGGAAACTTAAAATTTAGTCAGGCCTGCCACTTCTGAAGGCGTCTTCAGGCCTTCCACCTTCTCTATTAAATCCTTCACTAAATCTAAAGCGGCCATGAAAGCAAAAAAAACAGGGTCCTCAGACCCCTCCTCTCAAGGACCCATGCCTAAAAAGCAAATGCTTAAAATGGCTGAGGATTTGATTACTGTCATCAGGGGCTCTCAACCCCCCTCTGACAAAAGACCCAGATTGGAGGAAGACTACCCTTCCTCAGACCAGGCTTCTATTACCTCAGAACACTCTGAGGACCAGGATTACGCCTATTCCCCTTTCGAAGACTCTGATGCTGAGGAGTCTATTCCCTCGGTCTCCCCCCTGAGGACTACTCTTTTGGGGAAACCCTGCATACATTGAGGGAACACTTTCACTGGGAAGACCAAGATTACTCAGATTCCAAGAAAAGGCTCGGGGAATTTCTATTGCTCCCCCAGCATAGGCCCCTGGCTATCCCTCCTGTTTTAGATATTTTGGATGATGTGTACACAGAAGCCAGCCTTAATCCAGATTCTTTACCTCCAGCCCCTGTTAAACCAGACAGGTATTACCGGGTTCCTGACTCCCACCAGTTCCTTTATAAAAGCCATACTGCTGACCCAGAAACTATTTCACAGGGTCCCAAGGGAATAAAGGCCTTTACTGCTAAAAATCCTTTACCTTCAGAGAGAGAGATTCCAGAGCATTAGAAAGGTGGGGGAAAAAGGTGTATACATCTGCCACTTTAACCATGAGGGCATTAAACTGTCAATTCCATATGTTAAAGTACCAACAGTTTTTGTTATCTCAGTTGAAAAGCAAAATGACACAAACAGAACAACCAGATTTGCAAGAGTTGCAGGATTTGTTGCATGGTGCAGAGCAGGTGGGTAAACATACCTTGCAGTGTGGTTTTGATGCTTTAGAGGCCTCATGTAGAGCTGCAGTCACGGGGTCTGTTATACGTAGACATGCTTGGCTCAAAGAGCAAACCTTTACCAGATACAAAGCAAAGTTATTAGATGCACCACTTCAAAAAGATGTATTGTTTAGTACCTCCTCAGCTTCAACACTAAAGAAAATGGAGGAAAAAGCGAAATCAATGCAAACAGCGAAAGATTTCCTGCAGGTACAACCTCCACACTTCAGCAGAAACTGGCCTTCAAAAAATTGGTCCTTTCCAGCCACGGACAGACCTCAAAGGGACAGATACAGACGCCCAAGGGTAGAAGACAACCTCAAGGATCTTATAGAGCAAGACAATGGCAAGCACCAACCCCAAGAGGTGGAGAAGATAGATCACAGTCATTTAGAAAACAGACACAATGACTTCCCCCTATTCCTGCCAAGCAAAGCTTTAATGGCAGCACCTTTGGGCAGAAAACTGGCATTATTTTCAAAAAATTGGCATATTGTTACAAAAGACAAATGGATTCTGGGCATTATAGACAGAGGCTACAAGTTCCACTTTCACACCCTTCCAAAAATGAGAGGCATGCCAAACCTGCCACAAAATCAAAGGGCAGAGGCACAAAGACAAATTTCCGCTCTCATGGACATGAAAGCGATTCAAGAGGTACCTACAAAAGAACAAGGTCAAGGTTTTTATTCCAGACTATTCCTGGTACCAAGGAAAGACAAAGATTGGAGACCTATCTTAGACCTATCCATACTAAACACATATCTACAGGTGCCAAAATTCAAGATGCTCACATTACAGCAGCTTCTTCCCATGCTGGGCAAGGTGTCTTGGCTGGTAACATTGGACCTCAAGGAGGCATACCTGCATGTCCCTATCAGACAAGATTGCAGAAGATACCTCAGATTTCTTGCAGGTTCAACCCATTACCAATTCTCTACATTGCCCTTTGGCTTATCTACTGCGCCCAGAGTGTTTACGAAATGCCTGGCATTAGTAATTGCCTTCTGCAGACTAGAAGGAATACAAATCTACCCATATCCAGACGACTGCCTGATCCAAGTGGACAGCAAGGACATTTTATTGCAGCATCTGGCGTTTGTAATAAAGCTGTTAAACTTCCTGGGATACACAGTGAACAAAAAGAAATCAAAACTAATACCTTCTCAACAGATAATTTTCCTGGGTGCCAGCTTAAATGCAACCACCCAGATGGCCTACCTCACGCCAGACAAACAAAGGCAAACTGTCTCAATACTTCAGCAAAATGGCAACTTTAACCAGGCTAACTGCAAGGAAAATCCTGCAGGCTCTGGTATTCTTGGCATCTTGCATCCTACTAATCCCATGTGCAAAGCTGCATATGAGGAAACTACAATGGTACCTAAAAAACTTATGGTCTCAACACAGCCACAGCTTGGAAACAATTATACCACTCATTCCATGCCTTCAAAAGGAATTTTTGTGGTGGGCTCAAGCATGCCAAAGAAACGCAGGTCTCCCTTTCTGTGTAACTCAAGCAACTCAAATCATCACAACAGACGCCTCAGACTACGCCTGGGGAGCACACATGGCAGATCAGGGCATTCAGGGAAAATGGTCCCAAAAAGAGAAGCACCTACACATCAACCAAAAGGAGATGCTAGCCGTGCACAATGCTCTTATGACCTTCAAAGACCTTCTGCATCCAGGCCAGTTATTGATAAGGACAGACAACACCACAGTCATGTGGTACATAAACAAATGTGGGAACTCATTCATACCCCCTGTGCAGGCAAGCCATGACCCTATGGAACACAGCACTGGAATTGCAAATTCAACTGCAGGCACAATTCCTGCCAGGGAAAGAAAAGACAATGGCAGACAACCTAAGCAGAAATATGCCAGATCCACACGAATGGATGTTGCATCCTCAAGTTTTCTCAAAGATAACTCAGGCATGGGGACAGCCAGACATTGATCTATTTGCTACCCACAGAAATTACCAGTTGAAAAAGTTTTGTTCAAGGACCTATCATCCACAGGCCTGGAAAGTGGACACACTCTCTTTCAATTGGACAACATTGACAGTCTATGCCTTCCCTCCTCTTCCTCTTCTGACCAAAGTTCTATTAAAAGCCAGAGCAGAGAGGCCACAAATGATTCTCATTGCTCCAGACTGGCCAAGACAACACTGGTATCCGCTCCTGAAGAGCCTGACACACTCCCCACCATGGATCCTACCTCTAGTCCCTCTTCTGTTGTCCCAACACAACTACAAAACCCTTCACAGCCAGCTCAAAACCCTAAATCTAGCTGCATGGAGAATTCCTTAATTTCCCAACAGACTCTCCTCTCCAAGGAGGTGCAGGATGTCAGCTTGGAGGCCAGAAGACCTTCTACTAGAAAAGCCTACTCCGCCAAATGGAAACGATTTTGTACCTGGAATCAAGAAAGGGGCCAGAACCCTTGGGTAATAAATATACCTCAAATTTTACAGTACCTAGCTGAGGTGTTAAACAGTGGCCTTTCCTTCTCTTCCATCAAGATCCACGCTTCAGCCATTTCTGCACAATACAACACAGACCCTCCTTTATTCTCACATCCTCTCTTAAGGCAGTTCCTCAGAGGGGCAAAAAATATAAAATCCCCAAGGAAACCACCAGTTCCAGCTTGGGACCTCAACTTCGTATTGGAAAAGCTGACCCTGCCCCCCTTTGAGCCAGCTTCTTCAACAGAGCTACAATACTTGTCATGGAAAACAGCTTTCCTTCTGGCTATCACCTCAGCACGCAGGGTTTCGGAACTACAGGCCCTCATGGCTGTGCCACCATTCATCATTTTCCATCAGGACAGAGTTTCCTTATGAACCAACCCTACCTTCATGCCAAAGGTAGTATCCAGTGTAGCTTTGAATCAGACTATCCACTTACCTACCTTTTATCCAAATCCACAGAACAAAGGGGAGAGACTACTACATTCCTTGGACATTCACAGACAACTTCGTTATTATTTGGACAGAACAAATTCATTCAGGAAATCTGAGCAACTCTTTGTGTCCTATGCTACAGGTGCTCAAGGAAAGGCTATTTCCAAACAGACAGTATCAAAATGGATAGCCCACTGCATACGCTTTTGTTATTCATGTCATGGAAAATCTGTGCCTGCATACATCAGATCCCACTCCACCAGGGCCACAGCTACCTCTGCAGCTTTCCTCAGGGGGGTCCCTACCAAGGACATTTTGGAAGCAGCTACTTGGAGTTCAGTGCACACTTTCTCCAAGCACTACCACCTTCCACTATACTCAAAATCTAGAGCAGGCTTTGCCACAGCAGTTTTGCAGGGCATCCTCGCTTCTCCTAGTTCCACTTAGTGCCTACCACCCTTACTTAGCTCTTGGATTCTTCCCATCTGTAATGACTGCAGCTGTATGCACGATGAACATAGTACAGTTTTGTACCTACCATAAATGTAGATGTTCGAGTGCTCATACAGCTGCAGTCCAGGTTACCCCCCCCCTCCGTCCCCTCTTAACACAGGCCTTTTGACAAACACTTTTATCATACAACCTATTTGGGGTATTCTTTTATGGTGTATTTGCTTGCAACTACTGTTTTTTTGATTTTATCTATATTGCTTGTTTGCATAACATTATGTTTTACCTTCCTTCTGGGGGCACCTGACATCTGGGGCAAGAAAAACTGAAGAAAATGCTGTCGGCTGCCTCTTTTATACCCCTGCCGCACTGACGTCAGGGAAGAATGCGACGACAACCGACGCCGGACCTAGACTTTGGAATTCGGCCGACCGAGGACCCGCCCGATGGCAGGATAACCCATCTGTAATGACTGCAGCTGTATGAGCACTCGAACATCTACATTTATGGTAGGTACAAAACTGTACTTTATTTTGCCTGTTAGAGACGTCGGACACATTTGGCAGCAGGAAGACTTGTAAATCCTTTCCAGCAATTACTACAGAAATGTGGTTTTATAAACAACAAAGGTAATATCACTTCTGTGTCTCATGCCGAATAGCTGGTTGTAGGAATGGGACCTAAGGCACAGTACATTCATTCTTTAAAAAACAGTTTTTCGTACCATCTGAGCAGAACAAGACTGAACCTCAGTGGATGGATGTTAGAGGGAAGTGTTCTTGGATCGAGTCCACAAGTAGAATGTGCCAGTAGTAGAACTTTTTTTGCTTCTCCAGAAAGACAACTGAGCAAATATTGCATCAGTATTCCAAAAAGAGAGGTCTGAGCAATAGATGCTTTTTCCATTCCTTGGGATGTCTATAACTGTATGCCCTCCATCCCAATCCTTTGATCCCCATGGTATTAAAAAGATTAGTGAGGAGAGGCTCTCAACATGCTCAGTGATGGCACTGTTTTGGCCAAGGCAGTATTTGTTTTCTGTATTCTGGTGAACCTGGTGAGGGAAGAACCGATTTATTCTGCATCAGCATGTGGATCTCCTAAGTTAGAACTGGGGGTAAGCCATCCTCTTAAACTTGCCAACATTAAGGCTGATAGTCTGGATCATCTAACAACTCATCCCTTCCAGGAAATGTCTGATATGTTGTATATCTTAAGGAAGGCCAGGAGACCCATTAGAAGAAAATCTAAACCGTTCTTGCATTGCTCCCATGGGAGGGGACAGGATCCATTCGTGTAGGTGTCTCTAGTCCTCACCTATTTGTCAAACCTAATGTAAAAAAAAGTTTTATGCCTCTAAAAGTGCTCCAGCCATCCCTGAATGTTTACCTCTAGAACTTCCAGGTGTTAATGAAGCAATCCCTAAAAAGGGTTTTACATCTGCATACTCCCAAAAGAAAAAATCATTGATCCACCATGAGATCTTAATTTTGTGTTTGAGAAGCTTACCTTCTCCAGTTTTGAACCCAAACTTTCTACCATAGGTATTTTCAAAAACAGCCTTTTGATAATTTTGACATCAGCAGGAAACAAACTCAGCAGAGAAAGCCAGTAGACTTGTGTTTATGGGTAAATTTCAGTAACTGTCTAGTAAAGGGATGGCAAGAATAAAGAAATACAGACTACCTGGAAATAAATCAGCTAAAGTGAGGAAGAAACACTGCCTGGGGAACATCATACAACTGTTCAGCAAAAAGCAGTGCAATCTTCAGACATTATTTCCAATAACCTACAGGAAGATGCAAGACAACTGCATACAGACTCTGTTAAAATAAACAGAACATTGATGGAGTATATCCGCATAAACAAAAAAAGGCTGGAAAAAATAGAAGAAGCTTTAAACTTATTCAGATGAGATGATAAAGTTGCAAACATAGGTCGAAACTGGCTGAACATGAGACTGCTCAGGAAGAGATGTTTCAAAAAATTAATAGAATTGGAGGACAGAGCACACGGGGAAAACCTGATATTTTCAGGTATATGAGAGAAGCTGGAAGGAACAGACTGTATGAATTTTATGAAAGCACAAGTAAGCAAATAGATTGGTATCCACAACAGGAGCTGTTAGTTGAAAGGGCACATTGTGTGCATGTTCCAAACCTGGCTATAAGAAAGCAGCTTATACCATTCATAGTAAACATGCAATCCTATCAGCAGGAGTTGATTCTGACAAAACTGTGGCAGAAGGACAAAGTACTAAAAGTGGGAAGACAGCAGAGTGTTTGTGCAGAATGATTACTCGTACACCAGACAGAAGAGGAGCAAATTTATTCCACTGTTCAGGGAATGTTGAGATGCAAGTGTAAGATGTACCCAGCTGTCTTCAAGGTATTTTTCCTTGGAGGGACAAAATTATGTTTTGATGAAGTACATGCTAAGGAGTAGATAAATTTATCCAACAAAAAGTAAGCTGTGAAACGGAAGGGGATTCTGCTTGTTCTTCTGGCAATAAAGACCACAGAGGGAACTGTAGGGACTCTACCTGTGAAACCTTTTCAAAATTGTCAATGGAAAATGTTGGGGAGAAGGAAAGGAGCATGAGAGTAGATTAGAAGAATCGAGTGTACATTAGAAATGAAGCAGAGACAGGATTTTGGAGATGAACAGTAATAAAGCCAGTAATTTTATTATGGGATTACAATGCAGTAATTATAGTTATGAAATGTGACCGAACAAGAAAATCTGGAAATACTGGACTTTTTCAGAATTTGTTGGACTGGGGGGGGGGACTTTAAAGCATATGCCCTACTTCATGTCATTAATGTTTGGAAAAGTATTTTGTGGAGGGGAAGAGGAGGAACAAAAAAGCTAATTGTAAGTAAGGATTTTCTTTCTTCAATATTACCAAGTTTGTGGTATCTGGTTTTCTTTACATGTTATAAAGTAAAGTTTTTTTTTCAGTTAGTTGTAAGTGTAATGGGGAGTGTTAACAGGTGCTGCTGTTCTTTTTCTTTCTCCCTTTTCTGTCTCTGTTCTTGTTCAGTTTTAAGAAATGTAGGTACTGTAATGTAAAGGAAGAAGCCTAGTTGGAAACCATGATGAAAGAAAAAATGTGCTTTTTCTCATTCTTGCATGGGGGAATGACTGGGTTGTAGACATGTAAACCTTAGATTGATTTAGTAACACGTTTTGGAAAAGAGCAAGTAAATGAAACTGAACAGTGAATATTTTGAGGCTTTTTTATTTAGCAAATATATGTATGCTCTGTAACAATTCTGCAGCTGGTCTTCATGTTTCCATTGAAACTCTCTGATAAAGAAAAACTGGTTGCTTGGTTTTCAAGTCTCCATGGAAGCAATCTGATAGAGAAACTGGCTACAGTCGCATCTTAGCAAGGATAACCTTTCATTTAGGTTAACTCAAGTTTGAGAGTATGGCTGTCTGTTTGGGACTTTTGTTCCGGTTAGGAGGGTAAAACTTCAATATGTGAAGCTGTACATAGTTTTGTGCTAACATGCTTTAGGGGGTGTTTGGGTGTGTCATTTTGTTTTATTGAAAGCCGTCAAAAAAGTTTTATAAGATGTGACATAGGCTGAAACGGATGTGACAAGAAACAACTGTATAAATGTTCAACCTGCCAAACAGTGTATGCATGTAACACAAAAGCTGGAACTAGAGGTATTGTACATAAAAGGTGTGAATAATAACTTTAATACGGTGATGCTTTCATTAATGTCTTTAAATACAAACAAGAGTAGTGAACTATATTAAAAATGTAGAGTGCAAATAGGTATGTTACAGGAAACATGTTTAGAACTGAACATGTGAATTTGATAAAGAAAGGCTTTCAGGAAGGTTATTCAGCAGAGTAACTGAGTCAAAGAAAAAGAGGAGGACTTCTGTTATTTGCAAGAGGATCTCCAAAAGTGATGGAAGAAGATAAAAAAGATAATCTGAGATTTGTAATGTTTAAGGGGCTAATGGCAAGGGAGGAGGAGGATTACACTGGCATGTATTTACATTCCACCTAAAACTGCTGTAATGGAGTTAACATTTGGGAGAAATAATCCATTTTCAGCAAGGAATATTTACATATAGGTGGGGACTGGAATTTGATTTGCAGCAATGAAGATGTGTTTGGGGGGCCCAGAAGGGAAAATATAATAAAGGAGGGTAGATTTTTGAAGAAACTTATGAAAATATTTGGCATGGAGGAGTTTAGGGTGAATTTACATACACAAGATATAAAAACTGGGCTAGGCTAGACCGAATTTACATTTCACAGGAACATGTGCATTTAATTAGAGGTCTTGATACTCACCCAATTATTTTAGATCGTGCACCAATAATAACTAAATAAAAGTACTGGGTAATGAAATAAAAATGAGGCATTGGTGCTTTCCCACCTATTTGTTGAGAAGAGAGGAATTTAAGGAATGGGTAGTGGAGATTATTCAGGAGCTGTTGGAAAGTATAGAAACTTGTTCTGAAAATATAGCTTGAGAATGTGATAAAATTAAGGTGGAGTTTAAAAATAGGGTGGAAATAGAAAGGAGCTGTGGTTAAGAAGTAACAAGAATTATTTAGAGGGACTGACATGTTAAAAGTATTGCAGAATAGGGGGAATCTCACAGAACAAGAATAGTATCAACTGCATAATGCTAGGCAGAAAATAATAAGAGTACCTTTGTAATATACATGAGCTAAAAAGACTGCTGTTGAGCAACTGTTTTTTGATGATGATGATGATAGTAGAGCACAAACACTTTTAGCACAATGACTCTGGCAACAGAAGGTAGAAAGTGCGGTCTCCAAACTTAGGGAGCCTATAACAAGGAAAGTAATGAGATCTTGTAGAGGTATTAGAAATGTTTAAGAAATTCTAGGAGAGTCTCTGTAAAGCAGAGAAATATGAATATCAAGAAAAGATACAAATGGAAATGTTTATGGAAGAATTAAATATGCCAAAGTTAGAGGTAGATGGGGCTCGATTACTAACGGTTAAGATAGGAGGAGATGAGATAAAAATTGTGATGATAACCAATTTACAGGGAAGTCCCCAGGAATAGATGGTGTTTCTGTGGAAGTATGGAAGCTAAGAGGGAAAAAAGCTGAAAGATATGGAAGAAAAAAGCTGAAAGATATGGAAGATTGTGTTTAACATATTTATAAGAGGAGGAGGAGTACCACCATCCTGGAAGAAAGCAGTGGTAGCTGTAATACCTTAAGAGGGTAAAGATCCATCAGATACAGCTTCATACAGACCCATTTCATTCCTAAACCATGATTATAAAGTGTCCATGTCCATAATAGCTAAAAGAATGGCAAAAGTAATGAAAAAACTGATAGATATGGATCAGTGTGGTTTTGTGGAGGGGAGGCAAACATTTGACAACATTAACAGAAATTGATGATTGAAGGAAGCCAGTATGTAAGAAAATAACATTGTTGGTGGGTCTTAATGCAGCGAAAGCATTTGAGAGAGTAAACTAGGACTTTATGAGCAGGGCAGTGGAAGCATTTGGATTTCCTGAAAAAACTGTAAGGTTGATTAGGAGGATATATGAGGGATCAGAGGTGAAAAGTGGGGGAGTCCTCTGTGATAATTTCTGCTTGAGCAAAGGAACCAGGCAGGGGTGTCCTCTTTCCCCTTTATTTGCATTATATTTGGAACCATTGGCAAAGAAAATAAGGGACTCAGAAATTCAAGGGTATAATTGGTATGGTAGTCAAGAAAAGCTGTCTTTATTTGCAAATGATATTTTATACCTGCCAAAACCAGAAAGACATTACAGTGTTGTGGAGCATTTTGAGACGGTTTGAGATCTTTTCAGGATACAAAATGAATGAAGCCAAAACAAAGGCAGTAGCGGTAAATTATGTACCCACACATGAACTGGTTCAGTAATGCCCATATTTATGCGGACATGATAAAATGAAGTACATAAGAGTATGGATTAAAAATGATTCTAGTGTATTATCTAAAGATATGTGGGAAGAGACTAAATGAAAGAAAATACAAAAACTGAGAAAATGGAAGCTTTTTATATGGATATGGATAGTAAGATGCAAGCAATTAAAATCGTTTTAGTCCCTTTAATCTGATACACAGGCCAAACATATTTTTATCAGCCAGAGGAGAAGTTGTGGGTAGCAATTAATAGAGTTGAAAGACTTTATCTGGGAGGGTTAGAAGGCAAGAGTCAAGTGGAAGAAGATGATTATTCCAGTAGAACAGGGAGGATGGGATTACCCCATTTGGAGGGGTATTTCAGAGCTACACAGTTAAGACTGCTATATGTAGCACAAGCAGAAAACTATAATTCAAAGTGGAATGGGATGATGATGAAACTGGAGAAGCTCAAGAAACAAGGAGAGACTGGGATTTTGGATGCAGGCCTTTAAGGAGAATAACAATAATCATACAGAACATTATATCAATAAATTAGCAGAAAGTATTTTAAGAACTAAACCAACACGGGAATGGAGAGAGGAGATTCTTCTGATAAGGATGACAGCAATTAGGGATGCAAACAATAGATGACGAGACTGGAATTTATTGGAGAAAACTGGCAAAGAAACCAATGGTATTGGGTGCAAATAACTGGAGAGGGAAAGATAACATAATGGGAAGATGCCACAAATTTATTTGGACTGCAGGTTAGAGATTTCCTTCCCTGTCAGAGATTGATATCAGAATATAGGTAAAGAGAAAGAAATGGCCGGGCTTGAAATCAAAGACCAGCACTGGTAGAGTTTTTAATAGAATCTAGAACAGAAACTGACATTAAAGGAATAATTAGTAGAGCATGTACAATATTACATGATAACTATAAGAATCAATCATATAAAATATTGCATAACTGTAAGCATCAATCAGAGAAGGTTAGAAAGGATGTGGAAGAGAGAGAGACTGGATAAGCAATTCACAAAAAAAAAAAAAAAAAAAAATTGGAGGATATACGTATGTCTCCCTAATATGCAACAAAATTTAGAAGATTTAGGATTTTTGCCTGGAAGAGGGAAGAGTTAAAACGGGCACTGGGAGGCAGTGAAGTTACCGAATAGCTGGGTAACTACAGCAAAGATAGTAAGGGAGACAGCTTGAAAGGTGTTTGGTATGACATCTGGACAGAGGAAGGAGGACAAGGAGACCTGGTGGTAGAATGAGGAAGTACAGGAGAGTGTACAGAGGAAGAGGCTGGCAAAGAAGTGGCGTTGTCAGAGAGATGAAGAAAGTAGACTAGTATAAGGAGATGAGCATGGCAAAGACAGAGGTGGTGAAGTTTAAGGATAAGGCATATGGAGACTTGTATGAAAAGTTGGACATTAAAGAGTGAGAAAAGGACTTTTACCGATTGGCTCGACAAAGGGGCTGAGCTGGGAAAGATGTGCAGCAGGTAAGGGCGTTAAAGGATAGTGAGGGAAACCTACTCATTAGTGAGGAGAGTGTGTTGAGCAGATGGAAAGAGAACTTAGAGGGGCTGATGAATAAAGAGAATGAGAGAGAGAGAAGGTTGGATGATGTGGGGATAGTGAATCAGAAAGTGAAACAGATTAGCAAGGAGGAAGTAAGGACAGCTATGAAGAATGGAAAGGCTGTTGGTCCAGTTAACATACCAGTGGAAGCATTGAGGTACTTAGGAGAAATGGCAGTGGAGTTTTTAACCACATTGTTTAATGAAATCTTGGAAAGTCAGAGGATGCCAGAGGAGTGGAGAAAGTGTTTTTTACCTATTTTTAAGAATAAGGGTGATGTGCATAGCTGTAGTAACTACAGAGGGATAAAACTGATCAGTCACAGCTTGAAGTTATGGGAAAGAGTAGTGGAAAGCTAGGTTAAGAAGGGAGGTGATGATTAGTGATCAGCAGTATGGTTTCATGCTGGGAAAGAGCACTACAGATGCAATGTTTACTCTGAAAGTGTTGATGGAAAAATATAGAGAAGGTCAGAAGGAGTTTCATTGTGTTTTTATGGACTTGGAGAAAACATATGATAGGTTGTCTAGAGAGGAGTTGTGGTATTGTATGAGAAAGTCGGGAGTGGCACAGAAATGTGTAAGAGTGGTACAGGATATGTTCGTGGGTAGTGTGACAGTGGTGAGTTTGAGTGACAGATGCGTTTAAGGTGGAGGTGGGATTACATCGTGTCAGCTCTGAGCCCTTTCTTATTTGCAATGGTGATGGACACTTTGACAGACGAGATCAGACAGGATGCCTCATGGACTATGATGTTTGCAGATGACATTGCATTGTGATCTGTAGTGAGAGTAGGGACCAGGTTGAGGAGACCCTGGAGAGATGGAGATGTATTCTAGCGAGGAATGAAGGTCAGCAGGACTAAGACAGAATATGTGTGTGTGAATGAGAGGGAGGATAGTGGAATAGTGAGGATGCAGGGAGTAGAGCTGGCGAAGGTGGATGAGTTTACGTACTTGGGAGCAACAGTTCAGAGTAATGGTGAGTGTGGAAGAGAGTACAGCCAGGGTGGAATGGTGTAGAAGTGTCATGAGTGATTTGTGTAACAGACTGGTACCAGTAAGATTGAAAGGGAAGGTCTACAAGAGGGTAGTGAGACCAGCTATGTTGTATGGGTTGGAGACGGTGGCCTTGACAAAAAGGCAGGAGTCGGAGCTGGAAGTGGCAGAGTTAAAGATGTTGAGATTTGCACTGGGTGTGACAAGGATGGACAGGGTTAGGAATCAGTATATTAGAGGGTCAGCTCAGGTTGGCTGGTTTGGAGACTGTCAGAGAGGCGAGATTGCGTTGGTTTAGACATCTGCTGATTAGGGATGCTGAGTATATTGGGAAAAGGATGCTAAGGATGGAGCTGCCAGGTAAGAGGAAAAGAGGAAAGGCTAAGATAAGGTTTATGGATGTGGTGCGAGAGGACATGAAGGTGGTTGGTGTGACAGAGCAAGATGCAGAGGATAGGAAGAAATGGAAACAGATGATCTGCTGTGGCGACCCCTAACGGGAAACTCTGAAAGAGAAGAAGCCTAGAAATGTTTACATATATATTTTTATACCCCAAGTAGAGTCCAGAGAATTTTTCCTCAGACAGACAGCAAATTTTGGTGTGAGGGGGAAGAAAGAGGTAGTTGGGAACATTTTGTGGGAGTGTGGTGAGTTTGTGGACTTCAAGGATTCCCTGCGGGGTGCACTGTTGGAGATGTTGGGCGAGCAGATTGGTCTGATAAGTGGGATAATTTTTCTGAGCTATGATACAGAATTGGAATTGCCTAGACATGGTAAGGCCTTGCTGTGTGTAATAATGGTGGCTGCCAAAAAAGTAATTACTAGAAAATGTAAATCATAATCTAAACCAACTGTACTGGAAATAGTGAATATAGTAACAGAGATAAAACAACTGGAATTGAGATGTTAAGAAAGGGGTAAGAGCAAACTACGTAGGGAAAATGGGAATTGTGGGAACGTACAAGGGAAGAATGAGGTTTAAAAGGCAGTAGGACTTAAATGAGCTATGTAATGTTTGAGTGAGAAAAATTGGGTAGATTATAAGTGATGTATAATGCTTGCAACTGGGAGTGTGTCAGTTTGGATTGTGATGTGAAATGCTTGCAACTAGGAATGTGTCTGTGTGCCTTGTTTTCATTTATATAAATGTATGATTGCCTTTGTAGTAAGTGTTGGATTAATACAGTTGTTTCTTGTTTAAAAAAAAAAGCAGGAATTGTATAATGTATGTAATATTCCTTAGGTTATATGATACATAGTAATATACGTGAAGTATGTTTCTGTTAATGTAGTTTGATTGCTTTTGTATGAATGTAAATTTGCCTACATCACAAGTTATAACTCATTAAAGGTGTTTTAGGGAAAAAAATCCTTCCTTCTGTAGTTGTGTGCAAACAGTTGATTTGCTTGGGTTGAAGAAGGCATTAAAGAAAGTCTGGTCAGCTCTTTTTTGGCTTTGTAAAAGGTATAGAGTGATAGCTTGTCAATAAGCATGCTATATCCAAGTGATAGCATATTCTGTTGCCTTTTTGTTATAATTTTGTGCCAGATCACTGCCAAAAACAAAGTGACCTCTCACTCCAGCAGAGACCCAGCTTCCCCCATAACATTCCTCAGAGGGGTGATTATACAAACCATTTCAGAAGCAGGCACATGGTCATCTTTCATACCCTTTGCCAAGCAGTACAACATGAGCAGCATTTTCAGGGGCTGACAACTATTTGCCACAGCTGTTTTGTATGGTCACGTGTACCCTACAATCACAACAGGCCAGTTACCTCTTTTCTCCAAGATCTGTGAATCACCACAGTGTAGTACGGTTGTGTAGAAACCTAGGTGGGTGCAGAGTATGCCATTCCGTGTATGCACACAGCCATTTATTCTGAAGTTTTTCGTGTTTCACTGTTGCAGTCATCACATTTGGGTTATCTGCTTGCAGTAGCCCTCAGTCGGTCTTATTATCAAAGTCTTGGGTCCTGCGTCAGTTGCTGTCTCATCTTCTGTGACATCAGGAAGTCAGGGGTATAAAGTATGCAGCTGACGCCATTACATCAGTCTTTCTTGCCGTGCGGTGCCCGAAGCAGAAGCAGTTCGCAAGTGCTGGTCGGCCGACTCCTGAAATTTTTGTTTTCGAGTTTCAGATCCGAAGTCTTCAACTAAAGCGAAGTACCCCGTTGGGGAAACTTTTTCTTGCTCTAAACCGATGTCAGTAAAAGTCAATAATTGTATTTCTCATGGAAAACAAATACCTCATAAAGTTTTTCATTCGTACTGTATTCCTTGCCTAGGCCCTGACCACGACTTACCTCGCTGTTAGTTTTATGCCTTATTTAAACAGCGAATTATTCGTTGTCTGTATATTTACGCTTCTAAATATTTTGGTACTTGGTTCAGTTATCCAGATATGTCTTCGTTAAGCCACCTGACTACTGACATTCAGAAAAAATACAAAGATTAAGCCAGCGACAGGCCACCTAGGTTGAAAGCTGCCGATGACGCTTCTCCTAAGCTCATCGCCGGTACTCAGGCGCTTTAGCAGCCCCTGATAACCGCTACTTCAGATTCGAAGGCCTCTACTGAGACCCATTTAGTGTCCGGTATGCTGCGAGATGCTTCAACTGTGGAACCTGCAGATGTCTCTACCTTGGATTGGTCCGGAGCCGCTGTGCAGGCACCGGCTTCTGAGGGTGTATTTAGGCCTACTGACTTGCAAATTAAACCAACGCCATCTTCTTCAAGGCCTGAAACTCGAACCATGCCTAGAAAACTGACACCCAGACCGCATGGTCAGGCCTCTATGCCTAAAAAACAAATGATAAGAATGGCTGAAGACCTTATTACTTTAATCCTGGGAAGCCAACCTTCCCCCTCTAAGAAACCCAGGACTGAATTTGCTTATGATACTTCTGACCAGGATTCTGAAATTTCTGTTTCACCTGATGACCAAGATTTACCCTTATCTACCTATGGGGATTCTGATCCAGAGGACTCTATTCCCTCTGCTTCCCCCCAGAGGATTTCTCTTTTGGTGAAACCTTGCATACTCTTGGGGAGCATTTTCACTGGGAAAGCCAGGATTACTCTGATTCTAAAAGAGGCTTAGGGATTTCTTACTCCTGCCCCAACTTAGGCCTTTAGCTATCCCTACTGTACTAGACATTGTTGATGATGCCTTTTCGAAATCTAGTTTGGCCTCTGACTGTACCTTCTGCTCCCAGAAAACCTGATAGATATTACAGGGTTCCTGACTCTCACAAGTTCCGTTTTAAAAATCCTACTGCGGATCCTGAGACCATTTCACAGGGACCCAAGGGTATTAAGGCTACTACTGCCAAAAATTCTACCCCTCTGATAGCGATTCCAGGGCTCTGGATAGATGGGGTAAGAAGGTATACACTTCTGCAACCTTGGCCATTAGGACCTTAA
Source organism: Protopterus annectens (assembly GCF_019279795.1). Classification (NCBI taxonomy): domain Eukaryota; kingdom Metazoa; phylum Chordata; order Ceratodontiformes; family Protopteridae; genus Protopterus; species Protopterus annectens. The sequence goes on along the minus strand of NC_056745.1, from coordinate 1,569,491,672 downwards.
ACTGCCAGTTTTCATATGTTAAAGTATCGACAGCATATTATTGGATTGCGTAACAGAAAATGATGTTGATTCCTGACTGTGCTGAAAATAAGGATTTAATGAATATCAGTGGGCAGAGTCTCAAAAGCAAGTACTCTCTCTCTTAAGCCTGAAGGCTATTCAAACTGTACCAGAAGAGGAAAAGGGACAAGGTTTCTACTCGAGACTTTTCCTGGCACCCAGAAAAGACAACTCATGGCATCCTATACTGGACCTTTCTATCCTAAACACCTTTTTGGTGATTCCAAAATTCAAAATGCTAACTCTTCACCAGTTGCTTCCTATGCTAGGCAAGGATGCCTGGTTGGCAACACTGGATGTAAAGGAAGCCTACCTGCACATCCCAATCAGGGAATCTTGCAGAAAATACCTACACGCCAAAGCAGGCTACATGCACTATCGGTTCTGTGCACTGCCCTTTGGCTTATCTACTGCACCCAGGGTATTCACAAAGTGCTTAGCTCCAGTCATTGCATTTTGCAGGCAAAGAAATATTCAAATATACCCATACCTGGACAATTGTCTAATTCAGGCAGATAGCCAGGACATACTTTTGAATCATCTGGCATTTGTACAAAAGGTGCTAACTAGTCTGGGGTACACCATAAACGAAAAGAAATCACATCTTGTACCCCTGTCAACAAATTATATTCCTGGGAGCAAGCTCAAACACAACTTCCCAGATGGCTTTCCTCATGCCAAAGAAACAAATTCATTTGACAACTTACTTCAAACTAATGGCCACAAAAACCCTGCTATCTGCAAAGCAAATACTTCAAGCCTTGGGGTTCATTGCCTCCTGCATTCTACTAATTCCATATGCAAGACTGCATATGAGGAAACTACAATGGTATCTAAAAAGCCTATGGTGTCAACATTCTCAGGATTTAGAAGCAATGATTCCTATCATACCTTGCCTACAGTTAGAGTTCCTTTGGTGTGCAGAGGCCTGCCACCAAAACAAGGGACTACCATTCACTCTACCCCCTGCCGCCCAAACCTTAACAACAGATGCATCAGACTATGCATGGGGGGGCTCACCTGGCAGGGAAGTGCATTCAGGGAGGCTCACCTGGGAGGGAAGTGCATTCAGGGCAAATGGAACCCAAGTCAAATGCACCTGCATATCAATCAAAAAGAAATGTTAGCTGTACAGAATGCTCCGACAGCCTTCAAGGACCACATTCTTCCAGGACAATTATGGTAAGGACGGCCAACACCACTGTTAAGTGGTACATAAACAAGCAGGGGGTACCCATTCATACCCCCTCTGTAGACTAGCCATGGCTCTGTGGAACACAGCCTTGAAATACCAAGTGCATCTACAGGCTCAATTCCTGCCAGGAAAACTAAATACACTGGCAGAAGAACTAAGCAGAAATGTCACGGACCCACACGAGTAGAAACTGGAACCAAAGACTTTCAACATGTAGATAAACAAATGGGGGAGCCCAGATATAGACCTGTTTGCCTCCCCCAGAACTACCAATTGGACAAATTCTGCACAAGGACTCCCCAAAAGCTTGGAAAGTGGATGCTCTGTCCTTCAGCTGGAAAAAATCTATCAGTTTATGCTTTTCCTCCTCTGCCTGACCTCTCTAAAGTACTACTAAAGATTAAACAGGAGAAATCAAGAACGGTACTGATTGCACCAGACTGGCCATGCCAACACTGGTACCTCCTCTTGCGCAGTGTCATTGCTGGCCCCATGGCAGCTGCCTCAGACCCCTACCTTGTATTCACAGCAGGAGAGCCAGATTCTGCACCCTCAGCTTCAAACCCTGAACCAGCAGCCTGGCTGATTACCCAGTCTCTCCATTGCCATCCCTCAGTAAACAAGTGTTGGATGTCATTTGGAGGCCTAGTACTAGAAAATCTTATGCTGAAAAGATTCTGTGCCTGGAAACAAACTCAAGGGATGAGCACAGCAGCACCCAATTTACCTCAGATTCTTCAATACTTAACAGAGATGCTTCACAAGGGCCTTTCTTTTTCCTCCATCAAAATTCATGCATCAGCCATTTCAGCTCATTACAACACAGAACCACCCCTCTTCTCTCATCCACTGCTCAAGCAGTTCCTCAGAGGGGCCAAAACCTTAAGACCACCTAGGAGAGCCCCAACTCCAGCCTGGGGCCTTAATTTTGTATTGGAAAAACTCACTGTTCCTCCTTTTGAGCCAGATGCAAGTGCGGAGTTAACATTCTTTTCTTGGAAAACAGCCTTCCTTTTAGCAATCACTTCAGCAAGAAGGGTATCTGAATTACAGGCCCTTATGGCAATGGAGCCTTTCATCATCTTTAATGCGACCAGGGTGTCCCTCAGGACCAATCCCTCCTTCAGTGCCCAAGGTGGTTTCCAGTGTGGCTCTTAATCAGTCCATTCATTTGCCAACCTTCTTTTCTAATCCACAGAACAAAGGGGAACGCATACTGCACTCCTTAGATGTGCACAGACAATTGAGATTTTACTTGGACAGCACTAAATCTCAAAGGAATTCTGAACAACTGCTGGTAGCATTTGCTGCAGGGGCAGAGGGGAAGGCTATTTCAAAGCAAACCATTTCTAAATGGATAGGCCATTGCATTAATTTCTGCTATAAGCACCATGGAAAACCTATCCCACAGGGGATTAGACCCCATTCAACCAGGGCTGCATCTCCACAGCCTTTCTCAGAGGTGTCCTTACCAGGGACATCCTAGAAGCTGCTACCTGGAGTTCTGTACATACTTTCACCAAGCTTTACCATTTGCCAGTCTTCTCTAAATCCAGAGCTGGCTTTGTCACTGCAGTCTTACAGGGCCTTATAGCTGGTCCTAATGCTATCTAAATTCCTCCTCCCATCCTTAGCTTTGGGAATCT
>NC_056745.1:1569378771-1569486271 GCF_019279795.1 Protopterus annectens | reverse complement strand
GGAGTCTGTGGGACACAAATCTGTCCCGCCAACAAGTCTTGTTGATGTCACAAACCAAGTTGAGGCTGCACGTGTGGATTACTCGAGTGGAGCTTGACTTATAGATATGCAGCAGTCCCATCAAGGTGGGGTCTGTGATTGCCTTGTATGCCAGACAGATGTCACCTATGAGGATTATGTATGAAACCGAGCAGAGGGATATGGCTTTTAGCCTGTCTGTGTATGGTAGATGTTTGAGGCCCTGGATTCTCTTGGTGAGGAACTTCTTTGGTCTCTCTAGTTGCTGCTTGTCCTTTGCGAGGTATATGCAGAAAGAGGCATTGTACACAATAATGGGCCTTGTAAGGGTAGAATACAGGGATGTTGTGACCTCCTTGTCCCTTGATGAGATGCCCTTACTTATGACGTGGGCCATGTAGAGGGCTTTCCATATAATGGAAGCAACATTGTGGTCAAAAGTCAGGTTGCTATCAACCTGGGTGCCCAAATCCCCCACGACTGATTGTGTGCTTAGGATGTTATTTATGTGATAATTTGTGGAGACGTCACTCTCCCCAAAGGGGATGATGATGCATTTTTTTGGTATTCAGATTGAGGCCATGTTTCTGGCAGCAGTCATTTTGTCTGAGTGAGACCCTCTTGGTGGATGTCCACATTCTGTCATGTTTTTCCGTTACTGACAGCACTCCAGATTTAGCTGTAGTCCCTGGTAACAGTACAAACCACCATGAGCAGCAGGGCAGTCACTTTTAATATTTTAAGTATAATAAAAAGAGGTCAGGAATGGGTTTTGGTACTGAGGGAAGAGCTCTCAACTGTCTGTTAATGCAAAACTTGTTTCTCTAGTAAATTAAGTGTTTAAGATGAGTATTTAATCTCTCCCTGAATTTGCACACTTGTACGTGTTATTTCTGGCTTTTCCCTGTTTTTCCCAATTCTTGAGTTATAAGGTTGAGAGGTGGGTTCTCTGATGTCTCTAGTTGTGCAGAATGTACTTGGTTTTTGCCAGTTGTTTTGGTATGTTGCATGACAGACATTTGACTTTCAAGCTGCATATTCTTCTGAAAATCCATGGTATTACAAAACCTTTTCTAGCAACTTTCTAAGTATATAAAAGCAGCAATTAAAATCATTCCCTGATTTGGGGCTATTTGTTATTGTTCCATGATTGTTGCACTAAGAAGCTGAGAACTATGGGGGTAGCAATATATTAAGTAACAACAGCAAATTGAATAAGCTCTTTTTTTCTATGGTATTTGGTTTCTCGTTTTTCATCTCTACATGCAAACAGATTGCCAGGTGATCATCTACCATTTGACTAGAGGCACAGAGAGGCATAGACACTCCTATCTTCAGGGATATATTTTTTCTTTTGCGGGTATTGTTTGTTTTAATACTGGGAGGAGGGCACCAAGCTTCTGTGGACAGTAGTAGAGTTTCCCAACAGTGAAGAAGTCTTTAAAAAAACAGAAATTACTTGTAGTAGAGATTAGGATTGAGGTGGGGCAATGGGTTACCTCTCTCTTCCTTTTAGATATGTTTTATTTCAGTACAGGCAGGACATCAGACTGCCAGTGATAACAGTATAAACTGCTCACAGAAACAATGCAGTCATTTTTTTTTGTTTGTTTATTTTGTCAATCTTGATTAGTTTGGGAGAGGCGGCTATAAATATCAGTAGCAAGTTAAGTACTTTGTCACAGAATGTGGAACAGATAGGCAGTCTCGAGCCAAATGACTAGAGAGACAGAGAAGATCAGGCATTGCTATCTTTGGGAATAACTTTTGGCTTACTGGCAAGACACCAGACTTAACTGTGGACAAAAGTCAAAGTACAAACTGTCCCAGCAGGAAGGCAGAATTTTTTTTGTTATTTTGTTTGTTAGCCTTGATTTGAGGTGAGGAAGCTAGCTGTGGATAAAACCTTGATTATGGGTGAGGGAGCCGACTATGAATAAAACCTTTTTAGGTGCGGGTGCTGGCTATGAGTAACAGGAACAAATTAAACTACATTAGAAAATGGGCAAATTGTACATTAGTACCATAACTGGATAATAAACATACTCCAGTAGAGTGTTAATCTATAGGTAATGACCACTGAACAAGTCCTCTGTTTCATGGTTGCATTGAAGCTCAGATGGTTAATAAAATAAAGGGACGCCTGTTAATAAAAGTAAGTATAAGTTTACATTCTTGTGTGCTTGCTTGTATATGTGAGAGTGAGAGACAAATAGACATCACTGACTGTAACAGGTAGTCAGTCCATCAGCATGGATTCATTAAGAGTTATGAATTTCTTGAGGATGGCCATTCTTGACTGACTTTAACCGTCATTGATTTAATCAAAGAAGCAAAACTAGGAACAGTAAAGGGGGTGGTAGCAAAGAGTTGCAGTGCTTGCAGTTTGTGTGTGTGTGTGTGTGTGTGTGTGTGTGTGTGTGTGTGTGTGTGTGTGTGTGTGTGTGTGTGTGTGTGTGTGCCCCTATATATCTGTACTTCCGAATGCATGTATGGACATTAAATACTTGTATAACATATTTTGGATGTAAAATACTTACAAAAATTGCATACAAAAACAAGTTTAAAACATTAGCAGAGAAAATATTTCACTTTAAAATTATAAAGAAAATATAGTAATAAAAAATAAAACCAAAAAATATATATATACCAAATGACCCTGCAGCTGAACTTTAGCTATCTCTAGTTCTTCTTCTCATTAATCAGACCTACTGGAGCCATCTTAGTTTCCCCAGGCTCAACCTGACCCATATCCAGGGACAGTGCGGAGCTCAAGGATGCTGATGTAGCATCATGCTCCTGCTGTTAGGAGTGTGCCGTAAACTCTATAACCCTGTGGCAGCCTTTCATTCTTGGCACTGGATGCCTTTTGGATGTACAAGTGGGCTTCCATGCGTGTGTAAACTCCTGACCAGTGTGTGTACCACTTGCAGCATGGAGCTCGTCAGGCTCTTCAAGTTGCTATTCATTTGAATAGAGGCTGCCCCCCCCCCCCCCAACCTTGGGATAGATGAGCTGCCATCAAACCCTCACTTCTGTTTTGACTTGCTCAGTATCTCCACTGCACATGTCACTAGTCTTAACACAGGTTGTCTGGGGTGCATTAATAGCTTTATCTCTCTATGCCACTGGACCAGGTCCAGTCTCTAGCCATCAAGGTTTCTGTTGCTGCTCTCATTAGCAAGTTCATCTTGTATTATAATAATAATAATAATAATAATAATAATAATAATAATAATAATAATAATAAATGTTGATGTAAGTATGAATGTAAATTGTATCAACATTGTTTTGGTAGATGTGTATGCATATGGCTGTAACTGGTAATCCCTCTGCAGTCTATAACTTTATATTTGTAAGTTTATTTCTTTGATGTTCATCGTGTTACACTGCTGCAGTCATTAATTACACTTGGGTTATCTTGCCGTCAGGTGGTCCCCAGTCAGCCTGAGTTCCAAAGTCCTCCTTGACGTCAGTGTGACAGGGGTATATAAGATGCAGCCGACGCCATTTTCTTCAGTCTTTCTTGCCGCGCGGTGCCCGAAGCAAAAGCAGTTCGCAAGTGCCGGTCGGCCGTCTCCTGAGATTTTTCATTCCGAATTCAGAACTGAAGTCTTCTACAAAGCTAAGTACCCCGTTGGGGAAACTTTTTCTTGCCTCAGACCGATGTCAGTAAAAGTTAATAACTGTATTTCTTGTGGGAAGCAAATACCTCATAAGGATTTCCATTCCTATTGTATCCCATGCCTAAGCCCTGACCACGACGTCACTGGTTGTCAGTTTTGTGCTAGGTTTAACAAGCGCACTGTTAAACTTCTGTTTGATTTTGCCCGACATTATTTTGGTAGAAAATTCAATTATGCCATGCCGTCGGAACTTCCGACGACCGGAATACACAAAAAGTGCAAAGACAAGGATAGGCATCCGAGGCCCAAAACTGACAACGAAGCCTCTTCCAGGCCAGTCGCCGGTTCTCCGGTTTTCAGCGAGGCACCTTCGCAGCCCCTGACTACCGCTTCTGTAGAACCACAAGCCGCCTCTGACTCCCACGTGGAGACGGCTGGGCCTTCGGACGCACAAGTTCTTCAGTCTACCGAGACTAACCTTTCAGAGGGATCCGGAGTAGCTGAGCAACCCACAGCTACAGAGGGTGTCTTCAGACCTACTCAGTTAAGCATTAAACCCTCGGCTAAGTCTAAGCCTCCTTTAAAGTCAAAGAAACAAATACAGCATTCTCCAGGACAGGCCTCCATGCCTAAGAAACTAATGCTCAAAATGGCCGAAGACCTAATCACTCTGATTACGGGGTCCCATCCCCCTCCTGATAAAAGGCCTAGACAGTATGCAGATTATGACTCATCCGACCAGGTGTCCATCTCTTCTGATTCATCCTCAGACCTAGGATACTCTTTACCCTCTTATGAGGATTCTGATGCTGAGGAATCAATTCCATCAGCCACACCGCCTGAGAACTACTCCTTTGGGGAAACCCTACATACCATGAGGGAGCATTTCCACTGGGAAGGCCAGGATTACTCGAAATCCAAGAAAAGGCTCAGAGACTTCCTTTTATTACCTCAACACAGACCCCTTGCTATTCCGCCAGTGTTAGATATTGTGGATGATGTGTATACTGAATCCAGCTTAAATCCTGATTCCTTATCTCCAGCCCCTGTTAAACCTGACAGATAATACAGAGTCCCTGACTCGCATAAATTTCTGTATAAAAGCCCTGTAGCTGACCCTGAAACTATTTCTCAGGGACCCAAAGGAGTTAAGGCCTCACCAGCCAAGAATCCAGTTCCCTCTGACAGAGATTCCAGAGCATTAGACAGATAGGGAAAGAAAGTATTATACGTCTGCAACTTTAGCAATGAGAGCCTTAAATTGCCAGTTTCACATACTAAAATATCAGCAATTTTTACTGTCTCAGTTAAAACAAAAAATGCTTCCAGAATCAGATCCTCCTAATTTTAAAGAAATGCAGGATTTATTGCATGCAGCTGAACAAGTGGGAAAGCATAATTTGCAATATGGTTTTGATTCTCTAGAGGCTTCCTGCAGAGCAGCAGTTACAGGCTCTGTCATTAGAAGACATGCTTGGTTAAATGAACATACGTTACCAGATCATGTTAAAGCAAAATTATTGGATGCACATTTGCAGCAGGATGTGTTATTTGGAGTTAAGGCAGAAGAGGTATTAAAGAAAATGGAGGATAAGTCAAAATCTAGGCAAACGGTGAAGGATTTCTTACAGGTTCAGCCTCCTAGATTTAGCAGAAACTGGCCAACTAAGAATTGGTCCTTTCCAATTACAGACAGACCTCAAAGGGGAAGATGCAGACGTCCAAGAGGTAGAGGTCACACACAAGGTCCTTATAGGCCTCGACAGTGGGTTACATCAGGCCAGAAAGAAGGGGAAGACAGGCCCCAACCATATAAAAAGCAGCTCCAATGACTTCCCACTACAGCTGCCAAACAAATCCTTCTTGGCAGCCCCCTTGGGAGGAAAACTGGCACTGTTCTACCACAATTGGCAAATGATCACCAAAGACAAATGGGTTCTCAACATTGTATTTCAAGGTTACAGGTTCCACTTTCACACTCTGCCAAGGTTAAAAGGAATGCCAAATCTGCCACCAAATCAATGGGCAGAGGCTCAAAATCAAATTACAGCACTCATGGATGTGAGAGCTATTCAAAAGGTACCATCACAGGAGCAAGGACAAGAATTTTACTCAAGACTCTTTCTGGTACCCAGAAAGGACAAAGCCTGGAGGCCCATTCTGGATCTTTCATCTTTAAATACTTACCTGGATGTTCCGAAATTCAAAATGTTGACATTACAGCAGCTTCTTCCCATGCTGGGCAAGAAAGCTTGGCTCGTGACTTTGGACCTCAGAGGCATACCTGCATGTCCCTATTAGACAAAATTGCAGAAGATACCTCATATTCATAGCAGGTTCAATGCACTACCAATTCTCTGCACTACCCTTTGGCTTATCTACTGCTCCCAGGGTCTTCACAAAGTGCCTGGCACCAGTAATTGCATTTTGCAGACAGAAAGGAATTCAAATTTATCCGTACCTGGACTGCTGCCTGATTCAAGCAGAGAGCAAAGATATTCTTCTAAAGCATCTGGCATTTGTAAAAAAGTTATTAAGTTGCCTGGGGTACACAATAAACGAAAAGAAATCAAAACTAGTGCCCTCACAAGAGATTATATTCCTGGGTGCCAGCTTGAACACAACTGCCCAGATGGCCTATCTCACGCCAGACAAATAAGGACAAGCTGATTCAATACTTTCAATTGATGGCAACAAAGACCCAACTCCCTGCAAGAAAAATTTTACATGGCATCCTGCATACTACTAATTCCATATGCCAGACTGCATATGAGGAAACTACAATGGTACCTAAAGAATGTATGGTCTCAACACTGTCTAAGTTTGGAAACAGTTATACCACTAATCCCTTACCTTCAAAAGGAGTTTCAGTGGTGGGCTCAAGCTTGTCACCTCAACAAGGGACAGCCTTTTACACAACCCACAGCCAGGCAAACACTGACAACAGATGCATCGGATTATGCCTGGGGAGCACACATGGCAAGCAAGTGTATTCAGGGCACGTGGCCCGCAGAACAAAGGCATCTTTACATCAATCAAAAAGAGATGCTAGCTGTACAAAATGCACTTATAGCTTTCAAGGACCTGCTACATCCAGGACAACTACTACTAAAGACAGACAACACCACAGTTATGTGGTACATAAACAAGCAAGGGGGCACTCACTCCTACCCCCTATGCAGACAAGCTATGACCCTGTGGAACACAGCTATAAACCTTCAAGTTCATCTGCAAGCACAATTCCCGCCAGGAGAGAAAAACACACTGGCAGACGACTTAAGCAGAAACATCATGGATCCCCACGAGTGGGAGTTGAATCCACAAATATTCAGAATGATAACACAGAAATGGTGGAGCCCGGACATAGATCTATTTGCATCCCCAATAAACTGCCAGCTACAAAAATTCTGCACAAGGAGTTACCATCCACAAGCATGGAAAGTGGGTTCCCTGTCATTCAGCTGGGACAACCTACAAGTATAAGCTTTCCCACCACTACGTCTCCTGCCAAAGGTACTCATAAAAGCTAGGCAGGAAGAGCCAAAGATGATCCTGATTGCACCAGACTGGCCACGCCAGCACTGGTAACCAATCTTAAGGAGCTTAGCACAAGAACCACCCTGGATTTTGCCTCAAATCCCACTTCTGCTGACTCAGCACAACAAACAAATACTACACAGCCAGCTAAAGACCTTAAACCTAGCTGCATGGGAGACTCCTTAGTCAAGCAAGCAATGCCTCTCTCCAAAGTTGTTATGGATGTTATTCTGGAGGCCAGAAGGCCTAGTACCAGGAAAGCCTATTCAGATAAATGAAAGAGATTCTGTGCCTGGAACCAAGCTCACGGCTTTGACCCTCTTGTCCCAAACATTCCTCAGATACTACAATACTTAACTCGGATGCTGGACAAAGGATTCTCTTTCTCATCCATCAAGATCCACGCCTCTGCCATCTCTGCTCATTACAACACGGATCCACCAATTTTCTCTAATCCTCTGTTAAAACAGTACCTCAGAGGGGCTAAAAACATAAGACCGCCCCGTAGAGCACTTACTCCAACTTGGGACCTCAACTTTGTTTTGGAGAAGCTAACTTTATCTCCTTTTGAGCCAGCCAACACAGCAGAATTAAAATAGATCTCTTGGAAAACTGTTCTGCTCCTGGCAATAACATCAGCACAAAGAGTTTCAGAATTACAGGCACTAATGGCAGTGGAACCTTTCCTCATTTTCCACCAGTACAGGGTGTCTTTAAGAACTAACTCTACTTTTTATGCCAAAGGTGGTATCCAGTGTGGCTCTAAACCAAACTATTCACCTGCCAACTTTTTATCCAAAACCACAGAATAAAGGGGAGAGACTACTGCACTCTTTGGACTTCCACAGGCAGTTACGCTTCTACTTGGACAAAACCAAAGCTTTCAGAAAATCTGAGCAATTATTGGTAGCATGTGCTGCAGGAGCACAGGGAAAAGCCATTTCAAAACAGACTATTTCAAAATGGATAGGGCATTGTATACATTTCTGCTACACATACCATGGAAATCCTGTACCTAGTAGCATTGGATCTCACTCCACCAGGGCAACAGCTACTTCAACCGCCTACCTCAGGGGAGTACCTACCAAGGATATTTTGGAAGCAGCAACTTTGAGTTCTGTGCATACCTTCACCTGTGCATACCTTCACCAAGCATTACCATCTGCCTCTATACTCTAAATCCAGAGCTGGCTTCGCCACTGCAGTGCTGCAGGACCTTATAGCCACCCCTAATGCCTTATAGAACCAGCCACCCTTCCTCAGCTTTGGGATTCTACCCAAGTGTAATGACTGCAGCACTGTAACACGATGAACATAGTACAGTTTTGTACCTACCATAAATGTAGATGTTCGAGTGTATGCACTGCTGCAGTCCAGGTTACCCTCCCTCCTTCCCTCCCTCCTTCCCCTCTTACTGGCTGGTTCGTACCTATGTCTTCTACCCTTACTACCTATGGGGAGTATTTGCTGATAACTGTAAGTTGTTTTTTGCTTTTATTATGTATGTTTTATTAGCAATTGGAATTGCCTACCTATTTTGAGGCACCTGACATCTGGGGCAAGAAAAAACTGAAGAAAATGGCGTCGGCTGAGTCTTGCATACCCCTGTCGCACAGACATCAGGGAGGAGGCGGTAGCAACCGACGCCGGACCAAAACTTTGGAACACAGGCCTACTGGGGAACCGCCTGACGGCAGGATAACCCAAGTGTAATGACTGCAGCAGTGTATACACTCGAACATCTACATTTATGGTCGGTACAAAACTGTACTTTTTATTAACTAATTGAGTTATTGACCTGATTAGTGCACCCCAATTAGGATCCTTTTGGCCATAACCTGGGCTATTTAGATAAATCATCATCCTCATCATTGTCAACCCCATTTTTCAAGAAGTGGTGGAGGTGGCACTTCAACTGTTGCCATCCTTCTTGATTCAGGGCCATTCTCCTACCTTTGACAGTCATTCTTGAAAGATTCATCCATCACTTTACTGTTGGCCTTTGTTTCCTTGTGCCTTCTTCCAGTCTGTCCCAGATCATCTTCACCAGATTGTCTTTTGCTTTCCTGCACATTGCCCAAACTACTATAATCTGTTGAGCATTTCTACCATTGGAGCTACTTGGGCTTGTACTCTGATATTCTTTTTTTTGCCCCACAATGTGCAACCTACCACCCATCTCAGTCACTTTATCTTCCTCACCTCTAGCTTCCTTAACTGCTGTGCCTTCAACACCCAGGTTCAATTACCATACAGTAGTACTGGTCTCATCACTGTTTTGTACACCTTGATTTTCAGTTTCTTTGTCATTCTTCTACAACATACTACCCTTGACGATCTGTGCTAGTTGGTTGCAGCCCTCTGATTCTCGCTTTGACCTCCTCACTGAGATTTTTGTTGTTCTCAACCAGCCCTCCCAGATACTTAAAACTGTTAAGCTGCTCCACTGTTTGTTTTTTGTTTTATCTCATTTCTCAGCAGCTTCTGTTTTCCCTGTTTGCTGCTGTTACAAGTTTATTTGTTTTAGTTTCAGCCTCTGTGCCTTCAGTTTTCCCTTCAATTCCTGTCATTTGCTCAAGTTCCTGTTCCATGTCTGCCCGTAATGTTACATGTGCATACAGCAATTTCGTTGATCTCTCCAACCTGTTTTCTAATGTAGTCTGTCACTGTTATGAGCAGCAGTGGGCTCAGAGTTGAATACTCACTCCCACTGGAGCCCCCCCTGTGAGTCTTAACACTGTTAGTGCTTATGTCACTGGATCCTTATGCATAGCTTGCACTAATTTTACAAATATTTCTGGAACTTTGAAACATCACTGGACCTCCAAAGTTTGCTTTCTTGTGACCTTGTCTTATGTTTTCACCAAGTCTAGGAATACCAGTTGAACTCTTTCCTTATTCTCACTTCTTTATGACCATTTGTTTCACTTCATTTAGTCAGTTGTGCCACATCCTTATCTGAATCCAAACGTTTCATCTCCCATCTTTCTTTCTGCCACTCTGTGTTTATCAGTCACCTTTTACAGGATTTTATGCAGTGTGACAGGAGTATGATCTCTCTGTACTGTCTTATGAACCCCCCCCACCCCCTTTGTTCTTGTACACTGAAAGTAGAATGCGTCTTATGCAGTCATCTGGGATACATCTTTCTCTCCATACTGATATGAGTACTTTCTGGCACCATTTCTATCCCCTAATTCATCCAACATCTTGATCGTGTCTGTCATCTGAGCCTGCTGCCTTCCCTGACTTCATTTTCCTTAGTGATGTTCTTACTGCTTCAAGGGTGGGATCCTCTTCTTTGATCCTAGGCTGTGTCTGGGGCAGTACAGCTTCTGTGGGATTTTCTTTATGCAGAAGCTGCTGTAAATTTATTGTATTTTACTTATTTTATATTTGTTGACTGGGATAGTCCAACTGGGCATGAGAATCTTTTTCAGAGGAGGCCTGGAGAGAGAGAGAAGCTCCGCATAAACATGTTACTACAATAGACATAAATTACTTGCTATACAGTTGGAATGTTTATAATGTAATTTGTCATGGATGCATACACATTCCATTGTATTGCTGTCTGGGGAACTTCTGTATCTATTTATGCTGTGTCTAGATTAATGTTTTTATGTTGAACCAAAATATTTTTAGAAACAGTAGAACATGAAAATACATGTACATTTGTCGATATTTTTGCATTTACAAAATAATTAGGCTTTTTAGCTCTTAGTTACTGTGTTTGGGTGGCAGCCTTTAACCCTGGAACATGGAGAAAATGCCTCCACAGGACAGGCATAACACCTTCATTTTCTTAAGGACATATTCCCACTCAAGTGTGAAGTTTGCATTTTTTTCTTCAACACTCTTTGCCAGCTCAAACTTTTGAACTGAAATGTTCTAATGAATGCAGTTTGTTTGGCCTCCAAGTCCGTTTCATTGTCCGTCTTGAAGACCAGAGAAATATGTTGCTGTAACATTTAGAAAAAAAAAAAAGGTAGGATTCTCACATACCAACTTGTCTGTTTTCTGTGTCTAAGGTGGCATCAGAGTATGAAACCTTCTGGATAATTTAAAAAAGTCTCTAATGTTACTGCAGAGGTCATGCAGAAGTCTGCCTACCCAATAACTTTACAGACTACATTTCCCACTGTTTCTGTTGATGCTGAATTAGGGTAGAGAACTTGCTGTAATTTTAGAATCCTGTAAGCCAGGATAGAGGCCCTGCAACTATAGTGTTTGATTTTAATTATAGTGGATTTGTGGAGACCTTCTATTAAGCCCAGCAAAGATATTCTGGCATCCCTTTTCCTTCTGTGTTGTTTTTGGTTGACTTCAGAGAATCGGATCCTACCTGTGCTCCTTAGGCAAAGATGGCAAAGGCATCCTTTCTAGTCCCCACATTCCTGATTAAAAGGCTTGAAAAGGTTGACATTGACAGGTGTGATTTTCACATCCATGTCTCAGTCTTTTTTGCTAATGTACATGTTGGTGTTCAGGTCATCATTGAAAGTACATCTATTAACCTTGCTGATTTCAATATCTTTGATGGTGCTGCAGTTTCCAGAGTTGATGCCATTAATTCTGATGCTGTCACTTGGGTCAGTTCTTGGCCTCAAGGCTTTGATGCCAACATTCACCACTCTGTCTTCAGTACATATGTCAGAGCCCGTTAGTTTAAAATACTAGGAATCCACCCAGAGAGGCTTCTGGATCAGTATCTGTGCTGGTGTGTATTCCACAATGGCACTCGTCTTTCGTCTTATGTGTTTTCCTGCATCAGTGCTAGTCTTTTAATTTCTGCTGCTGAGTCCCGGACCTGCAGTTTTGTCATTCAGACCGTATGGGTTGATGCTCTTCAGCAGCTCCTTATAACACTTTGCTCCTAAAAGGAAGTTGTTTCTCTGTCTGACTTGCTCCTTCAAACTTGTAGAGTAAGGTAATATGAAAGAGGAACTGTGCAGATTCTTCCACAATCCTCCATAATGATTTTGATGATGAGAACACTGGTTCCATTGCTTTCCTCCCAGTTACTTAAGATTTAGGGCTATTCTGGAAATGTCATGGGGCTAACTGTCCTCCCCACAGCTGACTCTGTAGGATGCATTGAAGTCTACCCAACTGTCTGGTTCTTCCATTCTGGCATTCTTAAGGTTGCTACCAAGACTGCCTTGGAGAACTTCTAGTATTACATTACCACTTTCTGAAAAGGCAAAACATGACCTGCAGCCTCATAAACAGTAGATCTGAAGTAGGATTGTTCATTTGTCAGCAACCTGTGGGTTACGGATCCGATATCGGATCCGAGCCGGCAACTTGTTTCAAGCTAACGGATCCGAGCTCCTAGCTCCTCCCTTCACCCATAATCCCCTGCTAACCCTCCATGACCTCAGATCTAGTTTGCCGCGCATGTGATGGCTGGATCCTTTTTCTTGAGCTCCAGATAAGTGATAAAAAAGTTTACAATTTTCGTCAGAAAATTATTTTTTAGTTTAAATTAACATTTGTAAAGTGTGTCTGAGTTAGGTTTCCTATTTTTATATAATCTATACCCTCCCTTCGCTGGTCGCTAGTGTGTGAGTGTTTGTTGTGTGTCTTTTGGGGCCTGTGTATGTGTGTAGTTGTTTTTCTTTCTTTTATAAAAAAAAAAAAAAAAAAAAAAAAAAAAGGAATGGTTGAGGCCCCAAAAGCCATATTTTCTAAATGTACTGAGTGTGGCCATAAGCTCTGCCCGGCTGATGGCCACACTCGGTGCGTTCAGTGCCTTGGGGTTGAACACCTCACCTCGGGCTGTACTATCTGTGCAGCGTTCAACCCCAGGGCACTGAAAGAACGGAGGTCGAAGCTGGTCCTGGCAGGACTTCTACCCTCGGATTCAGCTTCGGCCCCCGCTCCCTCTGCTACTCCCGTGGCTCCATCACGGCCTGTGGTGGTTGCCACTCCTGCCCCCCTGCCTCCGACTGGGACTCAAACTCCCGCTATAGTGTCGGAGGCCAGGGAGGCCAGGAGGGAGAAACGGAGGGAGAAGCACCACAAGCGGCGGGCCGAGACCTCCGTTTCGGCCCCACCACCTAAGCGGGCTTCTCCCTCCATTGCTTCTAGGTCGTCTCCTCCTCGGCTCCGATCCCCTGCTTTCTCCCCGGGGCCCGAGGAGGAGGAGACCCGATCTCCGTCGAGGTCATCGAGGCGGCATTCCAGGCCTGCCTCGGTGGCCTCTTCGAGATCAACTTTCAGTTTATCAGATGCAGACTTGGACCGGATGATGCGAAGGTTCATCCAGGCCCAGCTGCAAATGGGAGTGCTCTTGCCACCCCCCCCCCCAGGGGGGGACCTCGACACCTTTTTTCCACCCAATTACTCCTTCTCCGACCCGCTACCCGGGTTCGGAGCGCTCGGAGCCGAGCAGCCTTGGAGCCGGGGGTGGGTCTGCGCCGACAGTACTTGGTACTTCGGATCCGACCTCTCGGAGCCGTGGTCCGAGCTTCAGATCCGGGGGATTCAGTGTGCCTTCGGCTCCATCCAGGTCAGAGCACACTGGTCCCTCGGATTCGACGGTCTCGGCGCCGGCTCCGATCCCTTCATCAGATCCGAGTGGGAGCCGACTTTCGGATCCATTGGAGGGTGGCTCTCCCTCGGCATTCGATGTTGTGGAGAGGGCTCTGTTGAGAGCATCCGGACCCCCGGTCCTTGCATCGACTCCTCCCTGCACTCCCTCTCTGCTGGGCCAGGCTTCCATCACCCGGCCAAAGGGACAGCCTGCTTCGATGTCACAGACAGTTCCATTGGAACAAGATGTTGCTGGCGAGGCCTCCTCAGACAGTCCCTCCGAGGAAGCTCCCCGCAAGCATAAGTGCAAAAGGAGGCACGTGGACTCCCCTGAGTCCTTAACCGAGGATACGAACTTGGAGGAAGGGGAAGGCTCCCCAAGATCACCCCCTGAGGATGTCTCCTTTGGAGACGTCATGGAGATGCTGAGAATCAGAGGTGGGTGGTCTGCCCCCAAGTCTTCCTCTGACGAGTCCGTGTTTCTGGAGGCATTCAAGGCAGGCCCGTCTACCTCCTGGGTGCCCCCTCCAGCCAATCCCCTGGTGGACCTTATTACCACCAGGGCATGGAAGGATCCGGATACCGTGGAGCCAATACTGAAACGACCGGATAGGATTCTTAGCACTCCTTCAGTCCGGTCACATTGGAGTAAGGGCCCCCCTGTAGATGCCATGTTGACGGCGGCAGCCACAAAGAGGGAATTAGCTCAGGAGAGTCCCTCAGTCCATCCACCGAGCAAAGAGTCCCGTTTGATGGATCGCTTAGGGAAGCGAGTCTTCAGTTCAGCGACCTTCTCAGTAAGGTCTCTGAACTATATGGCACATGTCATCAGGATGCAGCGGGATCTTATCAAAGAATACGCTGCATCCCCCCCCCGGAGTCCATGTCGGAGGAGGATAAACATTTGTACTCCACCCGAATGGCCACTCTGAGATCTATTTCAAACACCTCTATGCGGCTGTTGTCCCACGCCACAGAGAGAGCCTCTAGGGCCAGCGGAGCAGGCCTAGTCATGAGACGTCAGGCCTGGCTCCGTCATTGCAACTTTACGGAGCCCTTTAAAGCGTCCTTCGCGAACGCCCCCTTTGATGGTTCTGCCCTTTTTGGCAAAACAGTTCGCGAGACGCTTGTCCAGAGTGAGAAGGATGGGAAGACGTTGTCTGCCGTCGGAGTCCGCTTCTCTGTTCCCCAGCGGTCCTTTTCAAGGAATCAAAAGGGTCAGAAGAAGATGTGGTTCCGGAAATCACAACATTCCCAACCAGCTCCGGACAACCAGTCCTACCGTGGCAGAGGTGGACAGGGAGGACGTCACCCCAGGGGCAGAGGGGCTCCGAGAAATTTTCTGTCCAGAGAACCTTTCTCTGAGTGGCCCGCGCAGCAGCCCTGAGGGGTTGCCCGGCTGCTCCACTCTGGAGGCAGTCGGGGGGCATTTTTCGAAACGTCTAGCGACATGGGAGTCCATCACAACAGACCGCTGGGTGCTTCGCATCATATCCAGAGGGTACAAAATACCAATTATCCATGTCCCCCAATCCAAGAACCTCCCCGATGTACCACCCGATCACAGGGAAGCCGCAGCCGCAGAAATACAGCAGCTGCTAAGAAAAAGAGCCATCCAGCCCGTCCCCCAAGACCAGCTCGGATTAAGGTTCTACTCCAGGTTCTTTTTGGTGCCAAAAAAGACGGGGGACCTGAGACTCATCCTAGACCTTTTCCGCTTGAACCTGTCAGTAACCAAAGAAAAATTCCGAATGGTCACTCTTCAATCTATCCACCCCCTTTTGAGGGAGAACGATTGGATGTGCTCTATAGACCTCAAGGATGCGTATTACCACATCTTAATGGACAAACGATCCAGGAGGTTCCTTCGCTTCCGGCTGGGAGCCAGTCACTACCAGTTCAGGGTCCTTCCCTTTGGCCTCACCACAGCCCCCTGGGTGTTCACCAAAGTGTTAGCAGTGATTGCGGCCCACCTGAGACTCCAGGGAATTCAGGTCTTTCCGTACCTTGACGACTAGCTCCTGACTGCACCAACAAGGCATCTACTTTGCTCGGCCAGAGACTTCTTTCTCCATCTAGCCCCACAACTAGGCATTACTATCAATGTCGGCAAATCTCTACTGGCTCCAACACAGATCATAGAATTCATAGGAGCCAGAATAAACACCAGAGATTTGCGAGCCTTCCTAACTGCTGAGAGAATCAGAAATCTACAACTTCATGTGCAGGCTATCCTTCATTCAGGAGCTTCACCAGCGGAATTGATCCTGAGGGCACTAGGCTCCATGGCAGCAGCGATTACATTCCTTCCATGCGCCCGTTTGAACATGCGAGTCCTGCAATGGACTCTGTTAGTGCAATGGTCCTTCCTATCCCTTCCTCTCCACCATCCCATTGCTATCAGCAAGGCTTGCAGAAGGGCGCTACTATGGTGGCTCCAAGCATCGAACTTCCATATGGGCCGTCCCCTCTGCACCTCTCCCCCTATCGCCACTGTGACCACGGATGCTTCCCGCCTCAGGTGGGGGGGGGGGCATTACTCAGGCAGGACAGTTCAAGGCACGTGGAACGATACAGAGACCTCCCTGCATATCAACGTCCTGGAGATGAGAGCGGTGCTGTTGGCGTTGCAAGCACTTCAGAGCTTCCTCCCCACAGGAACGATTGCAATTCACTCGGACAACATGTCAGTGGTCTGGTATATCACCAAACAGGGGGGAACCAGATCTTATCCTCTTTGCCACAAAGCCATGAGAGTGTGGGAATGGGCGATCTCCACCAACCGCTTTCTGATTGCAACGCACATTCCGGGGAGGACCAGCATCCTAGCGGACAAGCTCAGCCTCACCCTTCTTACCCCTTACGAGTGGTCTGTCAATCCTCTAGTAGCGAAGCAGATATTCGCAACATGGGGGCAACCCTGCTGCGATCTTTTTGCATCTCCCTCAAACGCCAAATGCGACAATTTCTTCGCTCTAATCCCCCCATCAGGGGAATCTCCAAGAGACGCTCTGGTGCATGCTTGGCCACCCGGTCTACTCTATGCCTATCCTCCTTTACCAATGATGATACAACTCTTACAGAAAGCCTCGCGGTTGGGGAGCAAAATGATTCTCATTGCCCCATTCTGGCCTCGACAAATTTGGTTCCCTTACCTGTGGTCTCACCTTGTGAATCACTCTTGGATTCTAGATCCCATTCTGGATCTCATCTCCCATCCATTGGACTTGCCAACTCCAAACATGGACAATCTGAAACTGACAGCTTGGTTGCTCCAGTTCCACTCCTAGTTAGGACTCCTGGTATCTCTTCACCAGTCAAAGCCATCTTTGTGGCGGCACATAAGCCCTCCACCAGGAAAGTGTATCACAGCAAATGGAAACGTTTTTCCATCTGGGCAGAGCGCCGCGATCTAGATCCCTTTACGGCTCCTCTTCCATCCATTTTAGATTTCCTAACTGAACTCTTTCAAGAGGGCGCTAGTTGTTCAACTGTCAAAGTGCAGTTGGCAGCCATTTCTCATTATCATGTGGGACATGATACAGGACTCTTGATGTCAGCCAAATTGTGTAAAACCTTTCTCAAGGGTACCTTTTTACTTAGACCTCCTGTAAAAGAAGCCGTACCCCCATGGGATCTTACTTTAGTTCTTCAAGCCTTAACTGCTCCACCCTTTGAACCCGCTGCTTCAGTGGATCTCAAATTCTTGTCATGGAAAACAGCATTCCTTGTGGCCATTACTTCAGCGAAAAGAGTGTCGGAACTTCAGACTCTTTCTGTGAAGCCTCCATACCTGATTTTTCACCCTGATAGTGTACCTCAGGATCAATCCCTCCTTTCTTCCCAAGGTAGCATCAGAAACCAACATAAACCAATCCATAAATTTACTGGTTTTCTTCGCTAAATATCAAAATAAGGGTGAATACAAGCTGCACTCATTGGATGTTCATAGGCAGCTTCGTTTTTATACTCATAGGACGGCTGGCCATAGACAATCTGACCAGCTGTTCATTTCCTTTACCAAATTTAACTTGGGGAAAGCTATCTCTAAAGTATCTTTATCTCGCTGGATTTCCCAATGTATAATACTAGCTCATCAAGCCTCAGGTAGACCCGCACCTGAAGGAGTTCGTGCTCATTCCACTCGCTCCATTTCTACTTCTGCGGCTTTCAAGTCTAGAGTTCCTTTGGATGATATTTGTTCTGCAGCCATTTGGACTTCATCTCATACCTTTATCAACCACTACAAGCTAGACCTGCTTTCTAGAGGGAGAGCATCCTTTGGCTCTGCGGTGCTTCGTAATGGCCTTCCATGATGGCCACCCAGGGTACAGGCAGCTGGGGACTCTGTCCCACAGGTTGCTGACAAATGAACAATCCTACTTCAGATTTAGAAGTTATGTACTCACCATAACGTTCCATCTGAGTAGATAGTTCATTTGTCTGCAACCATCCCCCCCTCCTTCCCCCTGACCTTCTTTGGATCTATTAGTTTTTGTTTTTTTGTTTTTTTAGATATCCTTGATGGATATATATATATATATATATGGAGAGGCAAACTCGATCTGAGGTCATGGAGGGTTAGCAGGGGATTATGGGTGAAGGGAGGAGCTAGGAGCTCGGATCCGTTAGCTTGAAACAAGTTGCCAGCTCGGATCCGATATCGTATCCGTAACCCTCTGCTGCTAACACAGAACAACTTCAAAATCCTGCATCCAAACTTGAAAACACTGCAGCTAGCTGCTTGGAACATTACATAAAACAACATAACCCAGATTTATCTCAAAGGGTTAAAGATATTATCTTGGAGGCTCGCAGACCCTCAACAAGGAAAACTTATTCTGCAAAATGGAAAAGATATCTCATTTGGAGTACAACAAAAGGAGTAGATGCATCATTGGCAAACATAGCTAACATCCTGGAATATTTAGCAGAGCTTTTCCATAATGGCCTGTCTTACTCCTCCATTAAGATTCATGCATCAGCAATTTCAGCACAATACAACATGGATCCTCCAGTCTTTTCTCAACCTCTACTCAGGCAGTTTCTGAGAGGAATTAAGAAGGTAAAGCCACCAAGGAAACCACCATTGCCTACATGGGACTTGAACTTTGTGTTAGAAAAGTTGACACTCCCCCCTTTTGAACTAGCAGCAACAGCAGAATTACAGTACTTATCTTGGAAAACTGCATTCCTGCTTGCAATCACTTCAGCTAGAAGGGTTTCTGAATTACAGGCATTAATGGCAGTACAACCCTTCCTTATCTTCCATCAGGATAGAGTGTCCATGAGAACTAATCCTACCTTTATGCCAAAAGTGGTCTCCAGGGTATCTTTAAACCAAGCAATACACCTACCAACATTCTTCCCCAACCCGCAGAACAGGGGGGAAAGATTACTGCATACCTTGGATGTGCACAGACAATTGCGCTACTACTTGGACAGAACCAAGAACAATAGAAAACTGACCAGCTTCTGGTAGCATATGCAACAGGAATGGAAGGAAAAGCAATTTCCAAACAAACAATCTCAAAATGGATAGGAAATTGCATCAGATTTTGTTACTCTTTTCATGGAAAAGCAACTCCAGAAAACATCAGACCTCACTCCACAAGGGCTGCAGCCACTACTACAGCTTTCTTACGAGGAGTGGCTACCAAAGACATTTTAGAGGCTGCTACTTGGAGCTCCGTGCATACATTTGCCAAGCATTATAATCTACCTTTATACTCCAGATCCAGAGCAGGTTTTGCCACTGCTGTTTTGCAAGGGATCTTAACTACACCATAAACTCTTAGTGCCTCCTTAGTGCCTCCTCCCCCAGTTTGGCTATGGTATTCTACCCATTTGTTAGGACTGCAGATGTATCCTTGAAGGACATAGTACAGTTTTGTACCTACCATAAATATAGATGTCCGAGAGGTATGCATCTGCAGTCAGGATTACCCACCCTCCTTCCCCCTCTGTGGTACTCCTAGGGTATTTGCCCATCTTGTAGCTAGCTGGGGGAATCTATTATGGTGTATTTGTTTGTATATATGTATATACATGTTTATTTCTATTTGCTCTCTATTGTTTGGAAACATTTGCATTTATCCAAATTTAGCCTTCCTAGAGGGCACCTGGCATCTGGGGCAAGAAACACTGAGGAAAATGGTGTCGGCTGATGCCTTTATACCCGCTGAACTGCAGCTATGACGTCGGGTGAAGTGCGACATCAGCCGAGGCCAGACCCAGACTTTGGAATCCGGCCGACCGAAGGGCTGCCTGAGGCAGGACAACCCATTTGTTAGGACTGCAGATGCATACCTCTCGGACATCTACATTTATGGTAGGTACAAAACTGTACTTTTACTTCAATTCAGAAGTCCCTTCTCATCGGAGCAGAGGTGCCTTCGAAGCCATGAAGAACTTATGTCTCCCAAAGACATCTACGTCATCAGGTCATACTACTACCTCCCCAAAAGCAACTGTGTGCACTTCTGCTTCACAGATCCTTTCTAAGCTTAGAGACCCAGAACTTCAGGAAGCCCCATTGGGTGGCCCCTGCTCTTCCAAGACATCACCAGAAGTTCCCACTGATGAGGTTCCCAGAAAGAGAATCTGTAAGAGGAAGCACTTAGACTCCCTGCAGGAGTCTTTCACATCCAATACCAACTTGGATGAATCAGAAGGGTCCCCAAGGTCCCCCTCTGAGGATATCTCATTTGCTGAGATATTAGAAATCCTTAGGCAGAGGGATGACTGGCAGTCCTCCAACCCTACTGAAGATGAGTCTGATGTTCTTCGTGTTTCACTGTTGCAGTCATTACATTTGGTTGCTGGCAAGTTGCCCTCAGTCGGCCTGAATTCCAAAGTCTTGGGTCCTGCGTCGGCTGCCGTCGCCCCTTCCCTGACGTCAGGTCGTCAGGGGTATAAAAGAAGCAGCCGACACAATTTTCTTTAGTCTTTCTTGCCGCGCGGTGCCCGAAGCAGAAGCAGTTCACAAGTGCCGGTCGGCCGACTCCTGAGATTTTTGAGTTTGAATTTCAGATCTGAAGTCTTCTATAAAGCTAAGTACCCCATTGGGGAAATTTTTTTTCTTGCTCCAGAACCGATGTCAGAAAAAGTTAATAATTGTATTTCTTGTGAGAAGCAAATATCTCATAAGGACTTTCATTCTTATTGTATTCCTTGACTAGGCCCTGATCATAATTTTCTGGGTTGTCGGTTTTGTGCTAGATTTAACCAACGCACTATTAAGCGTCTGTATCATTTTGCTTTGAACTACTTTGGATGCAGGCTTAATTATCCAGAAATGTCGTCGGAAAGCCATCCGACTACCGGAGTTCACAAAAAACGCAAAGAAAAAGAAAGATAGCCGAGGCCCAAAACTGACGACAAAGCATCTCCTAAGCCAGTCGCCGGTTCTCAGTGAGGTGCTTTCGCAGCCCCTGACGACCGCTACTTTAGAGCCGCAGGCAGCTACCGACCCCCACGTGGAGTTGGCCATGCCCCTGGAAACTCAAGGTATCGGAGCCTCGGACGCTAATCCTTCAGATGGGTCCGGAGCCGCTGAGCAGGCACCGGCTTCTGAGGGTATATTCAGACCCAAACATCTGTACATTAAACCGACTTCAAAGGCAAAGAGTAAAGCACCTTCAAAGGAAAAGAAGCAAACTCAAGAGCCACTTGGACAGGCCTCCATGCCCAAAAAACAGATGCTCAAAATGGCCGAAGACTTGATTATCTTTATCAGGGGTTCCCATCCCCCTCCTGATAAGAGGCCTAGGCAAGAGACTGACTATGAATCTTCAGATCAGGTTTCCATTTCTTCTGATTCCTCTTCTGATCAGAAATATCCCCCCCCCCCCCCCCCCCACCTATGAGGATTCTGATGCTGAAGAATCCATACCTTCAGCTTCTCCTCCTGAGGACTATTCTTTTGGGGAAACCTTACATACCATGAGGGAGCATTTCCACTGGGAGAGCCAAGATTTTTCAGAATCTGAAAAGAGGCTCAGGGATTTCCTGTTACTACCTCAGCACAAGCCACTAGCCAGCCCTCCTATGTTAGACATTGTAGATGATGTGTTTTCGGAGTCTAGCCTTACCTCCAGCTCCTGTTAAGCCTGACAGATATTACAGGGTTCCTGACTTGCATAAATTCCTTTTTAAAAACCCTGCTGCAGACCCATAAACTATTTCTCAGGGTCCCAAGGGAGTTGAGGCTTCCGCTGCAAAAAACCCTACCCCTTCTGACAGGGATTCTAGGGCACTGGATAGATGGGGAAAAAAGGTTTACACATCTGCTACCTTGGCTATAAGGGCCTTAAAATGTCAGTTTCATATGCTTAAATATCAGCAACATGTTGTGGCATTGCTTAAGCAAAAAATGTTGTTAAACTCTGAATGTGCAGAAGACAAGGAAATGCAGGATATATTGCATGCAGCTGAACAAGATGGAAAGCATACTTTGCAATGTGGTTTTGATTCTTTAGAGGCCTGCTGCAGGGCCACAGTTACAGGTTCTGTAATTAGAAGGCATGCTTGGTTGAAGGAACAAAATCTGCCTGATCATGTTAAAGTTAAATTATTAGATGCACCTTTACAGCATGATACTTTGTTTGGTGTTAAGGCAGAAGAGTTGTTAAAGAAAATGGAGGACAAGGCTAAATCTATGCAAACGGTCAAAGATTTCTTACAAGTACAACCACCTAGGTTTAGTAGACCCTGGCCAACAATGAACTGGTCCTTTCCTGTGTCACAGATCTCAAAGGAGCAGACCCAGACGCCCTAGAGGCAGATCCCAGATGCAAGGTTCATACAGGTCAAAGCAATGGGGTGCTTCTACCTCCAAAAGTGGAGAAGACAAATCACAACCTTACAGGAAACAGTCCCAGTGACTTCCCCCAGCCTGCACCAAGCACTTATTTCCTGGCAGCACCCTTAGGGGGAAAATTAGCACTTTTTTCTCAAAATTGGCACATTATAACCCAGGACAAGTGGGTTCTAAATATCATGTCACAAGGCTACAAGTTCCATTTCCGTACCCTGCCAAAGAAAACAGCTTTCCAGATCTGCCGAAAAATCAATGGGCAGAGGCACAAAAACAAGTCTCATCCCTCATGGACATGAGGGCCATTCAACAAGTGCCAGAGCAAGAGCGGGGACAAAGATTTTACTCGACTTTTCTTGGTACCCAGAAAGGACAAGGCCTGGAGACCAATACTGGACCTATCGATTCTGAATACATTCCTGGATATACCAAAATTCAAAATGTTGACTTTGCAGCAGCTTCTGCCCATGCTGGGCAAGAACGCTTGGCTTGTAACTTTCGACCTAAAAGAGGCATACCTGCATGTCCCAATCAGGCAAATATGCAGAAGATGCCTCATAGTCAAGGCTGGCTCAATGCATTACCAATTCTCTGCACTGCCCTTTGGCTTATCTACTGCACCCAGTGTCTTTACAAAGTGCCTGGCACCAGTAATTGCATTCTGCAGACAAATAGGAATACAAATATATCCTTACTTGGACGACTGTCTAATTCAAGCAGAGGACAAGGACATCCTTCTGCAGCATCTGGCGTTTGTGAAAAAAACTTCTAACATGCCTAGGGTACGCAGTCAACGAAAAGAAATCAAAACTAGTACCCTCTCAAGAGATAATATTCCTGGGTGCAAGCTTAAATACAACTGCCCAGATGGCTTATCTCATGCCAGACAATCAAAGGCAACTGACTACCTATTTCAAACAGTTAGCAACAAAGGCCCAGTTATCTGCAAGAAAAATTTTGCAGACTTTGGTCTTCATGGCATTCTGCATCCTACTAATTCCATATGCAAGACTGCATATGAAGAAACTTCAATGGTACCTAAAAAGTGTTTGGACTCAACATTGCCACAGCCTGGAAAGTATAATTACTCTCATTCCCTGCCTGCAACAGGAGTTTCGATGGTGGGCAAAGGCTTGTCACCAAAACAAGGGACAGTGATTCACATTACCCCCAGCCATGCAGAAACTAACAACGGATGCATCAGATTATGCTTGGGGGGCCCACATGGCAGGAAGATTCATTCAGGGAACATGGACCTCAAGCCAAATGCATCTGCATATCAATCAAAAAGAGATGCTAGCTGTTCAAAATGCCCTGACAGTCTTCAAGGACCTACTTCATCCAGGACAACTACTGATAAAGACAGACAACACCACGGTCATGTGGTATATAAACAAGCAGGAGGGCACACATTCTTACCCCCTTTGCAGACTAGCCATGACTTTGTGGGACACAGCATTGACTTACCGAGTACATCTTCAGGCACAATTCCTGCCAGGAAGGAAAAATACTCTGGCAGACAAACTAAGCAGAAACCTCATCCCCACGAGTGGCAGCTGGATCCACAAGTCTTCAGCATGATAAGGAAATGGGAATGCCAAACATAGATCTATTTGCCTCCCCTCACAGCTACCAACTAAAGAGATTCTGCACAAGGATTTATCACAGACAAACATGGAAAGTGGATGTCCTATCCTTCAGCTGGAAAAACCTATCGGTATATGCCTTTCTGCCTCTGCCTCTCCTCCCAAAGGTACTCCTAAAGGTCAGGCAGGAGAAGCCAAAGATGATACTGATTGCACCAGACTGGCCCCGCCAGCACTGGTACCCAATATTAAGGAGCTTGTCTCAATGCCCAGCTTGGACCTTACCTCTAGTACCGCATCTACTGTCCCAGTAAAACAATCGGATACTGCACAGCCAGCTCAGGACTTTAAACTTGGCAGCATGGTGGACAATGTAGTCATACAAAACACACCTCTCAGCAAAGCTGTGATAGATGTCATTTTGGAAGCCAGAAGGCCTAGTACTAGAAAATCTTATGCTGGAAAATGGAAGAGATTCTGTGCTTGGAACCAGGCACAAGGAACAGATACAGCTGTGCCAAATATTCCTCAGATTTTACAATACTTGACTGAGATGCTGGACAAAGGTCTATCTTTCTCATCTATTAAAATTCATGCCTCTGCCATTTCAGCTCATTACAACGCAGAGCCACCAATCTTTTTTCATCCCTTATTAAAGCAGTACAGGAGCCAAAAAATTAAGGCCTCCAAGGAGATCACCAATGGCTGCATGGTACCTCAACTATGTCTTGGAAAAACTCACCCTGCCTCCTTTTGAGCTAGCTGCTACTGCCGATATAAAGTTTTTATCTTGGAAAACAGCTCTGCTCCTAGCAATAACTTCTGCAAGACGAGTTTCGGAGCTACAGGCACTCATGGCCGTGGAACCTTTTATCATTTTTTATCCGGACAGAGTCTCCCTGAGGACAAACCCAACATTTATGCCTAAAGTGGTGTCCAGTGTGTCTCTTAACCAAACCATTCATCTGCCAACTTTTTATCCAAATCCTCAGAACAAAGGGTAAAGGATTCTGCATTCTTTGGACGTACACAGACAGCTTAGATTCTACTTGGACAGAACCAAAGTTTGCAGAAAGACAGAGCAATTACTAGTGGCATATGCAGCAGGATCACAAGGAAAGGCTATCTCAAAGCAGACTATTTCAAAGTGGATAAGCCACTGCATTCGTTTCTGCTACTTATACCATGGCAAGCCAGTGCCTAAGGGCATTAGGCCACATTCCACCAGAGCTGCAGCCACTTCAGCAGCCTTTCTCAGGGGAGTACCAACCAAGGACATTTTAGAGGCAGCTACTTGGAGTTCAGTGCACACCTTTACAAAGCACGATCACCTGCCACTCTACTCTAAATCCAGGGCAGGCTTTGCCACTGCAGTTCTGCAGGGTCTCATAGCCGCTCCTAATGCTGTTTAGCTCCAACCTCCCAACCATAGCTTTGGGAATCTATCCAAATGTAATGACTGCAACAGTGAAACACGAAGAACATAGTACAGTTGTGTACACTTACCATAAATCTAGATGTTAGAGTATATTCACTGTTGCAGTCCAGGTTACCCACCTGCCATCCCCCCTTCTCTTCTGATAGAACCTATCTTTCCTTCTCTGACTTATACAACCTATGTGGTGTATTTGCTTGTGGATGAAGGTAAAGTGTATGTTACTGCATGTAATTTTATATATAAATATAAATTTTGGCTACCCTTTTAGGGGGCACCTGACATCTGGGGCAAGAAAAACTAAAGGAAATGGCGTTGGCTGCTTCTTTTATACCCCTGATGTCAGCCGATGCAGGAACCAAGACTTTGGAATTCGGGCCGACTGAGGGCAACCTGCCAGCAGGATTACCCAGATGTAATGACTGCAACAGTGAATACACTCTAACATCTACATTTATGGTAAGTGTACACAACTGTACCTTCTCCTGAAGGCTTTCGGGTCTCAACCCTCCACCTCTTGGGTGTCTCCGCCCTTCGATGAGCTCATGGAGCTGGTCTCATGAAGGGCGTGGGAGTCTCCGGACACCACGGAGCTTGTCCCTAAGAGGCCTAATAAATTTATTTCTGCAATTTATTTCTGCCTCCCCAGGGAAAGTCTTTTCTTACCACAGGAGTGCCAGTTGAAGCCATGGTGATGGCGGCAGCAGCCACCAAAAAGGAGATTTTGGAAACTTCTTCCTCTATCCATCCTCCTAACAGAGATTCTGGGATCATGGATATAAGAGAAGCGCACATACAGTTCAGCGACTTTTGCACTGCGTTCACTCAACTATCTCACCCATTTTACGAGATTGCAAAGAGATCTCCTAAAAGAGCTTGGAGATTCTCTTCAGGGTATAGTAGCTGCAGGAGCTTCAGATAAAGTTGCTTCCCAGCTTGCTACCCTCTGTTCCATAGTGAACTCGTCCATGCACTTCATTTCTTATGCAGCTGATGGAACGAGTAGGGCAGTGGGTACAGGAATTGCTGTTAGGAGACGCTCCTGGATGCGCTTGTGTTCCTTCGTGGAGCCCTTTAAGTTATCCTTTGCCAACACCCCTTTTGATGGCTCGTCCCTTTTTGGGCCCAAACTCAAGGAAATTTTAACTAGGTGTGAACAGGAAGGAAAGACTCAGTCTGCCGTGGGAGTCTGTTTTTCTACTCCTACCAGACCCTACCCCAAGGGTCCAAGGGGAGGAAAGATGCAGTTCCGAAAGGCCCAAGGAGCCTTCCAGGACACACGTGGTGCACCCCCCTCCAGGGGCAGAGGAGGGGACAATAATGGAAGATGCTGCCCTCGCGGCAGAGGGGGTCCACAACACCAGGGTGACAGAGATCAGTTCTTTGGAAAGCCCTACCAGCGCTCCTGAAAGGAGGCCCGACTTTTCTACTCTGGAGGCAATCAGGGGGTCACTTATCTTTGTGTCCAGACACCTGGCTCAAAATAACAAATGACAACTGAGTACAAAGTATAATTTCCAGAGAATATTTCATTCCTTTCACCACACCCCCTCCATTGACAACAAAAATCCCGGACGTTCCACCCAGTTACAGGGAAGAGGCAACAGTAGAAGTCCAAAGTTTGCTAAGAGAGTTATCCAATGAGTCCCAGCAGACCAGATAGGATCTGGAACTTACTCAAGATTTTTTTTAGCTCCAAAAAAGACTGGGGACTGGAGACCTATTTTGACCTCAGCAGACTAAACAGATCTATCAAGAAAGAGAAGTTCCGGATGGTCACACTTAAGTCGATGCTTCCCTTTTTAGGGATAGACAATTGGATGTGCTCAGTAGATGTGCAGGATGCATACTACCACATAAAAATAACCAGACCATCCAGGGATTATCTGTGCTTCCATCTGGGAGCCAATAATTACCAGTTTCGAGCCCTGCCCTTTGGCCTCACTACAGCCCCCAGAGTGTTCACCAAATGTACGGCAGTGGTCACGGCTCACCTAAGACATTTAAGATTCCAGGTGTTTCCGTACCTAGACGATTGGCTCCTCACCGCCACCACCAAGCATCAGCTCATACAAGCCAGGGACACCACTCTTTCTCTCTGCTGTCATCTGGGCTTTAAAATAAACTCGGAAAAATCTACCTTGTTGCCATCGCAACATACCGTTTTTATCAGAGCAGAATTGGACATCACCACCACCACTTTGAGACTTCCAGCAGAAAGAGTCTTACTACTACTACATCAGCAGGTCCCCACAATATCATATCCAAAGACAAGGCTCCAGCATCAGAAGTACTAAAATTGTTAGGCATGATCCAAGCTCCAATATTAGCCATACCATTGGGTCGCATGCACATGCGGATTCTGCAATGGCTGATGTTCTTTGTGTTTCACTGTTGCAGTCATTCCATTTGGGTAATCTGCTGGCAGGTTGCCCTCAGTCGGCCTGAATAACAAAGTCTTGGGTCCTGCGTCGGTTGCTGTCTTCTCTTCCATGACGTCAGATCGCCAGGGGTATAAAACATGCAGCCAACGCCATTTTATTCCGTCTTTCTTGCCGTGTGGTTCCCGAAGCAGAAGCAGTTCGCAAGTGCCAGTCGGACGACTCCTAGTTTCAGAACCGAAGTCTTCAAACTAAAGCGAAGTACCCCATTGGGGAAACTTTTTTCTTGCTCCTTACCGATGTCAGTAAAAGTTAAAAATTGCATTACTTGTGGGAAGCAAATACATCATAAGGATTTTCATTTATACTGTATTCCCTGCCTAGTCCCAGATCATAACGTGCCTTGCTGTCAGTTTTGTGCTAGATTTAACCAACGCACTATTAATCATCAGTATAGTTTTGCTTCTAAATATTTTGGTTCAAGATTTAATTATCCTGAAATGTCTCTGTTAGTAATCCGACTACCGGAGTTCACAAAAAACGCAAAGAAAAAGACAGAGACAGACTGTTGAGGTCCAAAACCAACAACAAAGCTTCTCCTAAGCCGGTCGCCAGTTCACCGGTACTCAATGAGGTGCTTTCGCAGCCCCTGATACCCACTACTTTTGAGTCGCAGGCCTCTACCGAGACCCATTCGGAGTCCGGTATACCGCGACATTCTCAGAGTATTGAACCCACGGATGTCTCTCCCTTGGATGGGTCTGGAGCCACTGAGCAGGCACCGATTTCTGAGGGTATTTTCAGGCCTCAACATTTTTATATAAAACCAACGCCAGCCTCAAAAACAAGGTCAAAAGCATCTTCTATGTCTAAAAAAAGTACAGTTTTGTACCTACCATAAATGTAGATGTTCGAGTGCTAATACAGCTGCAGTAATCACAGATGGGTTCTCTGCCGTCAGGCGGTCCCTCGGTCGGCCGAATTAGTCTGAGGCGTCTGTCGTGATGACTTGATTTGCTTGAGACTTGCAGAATGGGAGACCTGTGTTTGTTTGACATGCTTGGGCCCACCATAGAAATTCCTTTTGCAAACATGGAATTATTGGTATTATTGTTTCCAAACTGTGGCTGTGTTGAGACCATAGGTTTTTTAGGTACCATTGAAGTTTCCTCATATGCAACTTTGCACATGGGATTAAAAGAATGCAAGATGCCATGAAGCCCAGAGCCTGCAGGATTTTCCTTGCAGTAAGCCTGGTACAATTTGCTAGTATTTTGAAGTACTGAGTTAGTTGCCCTTGTTTTACTGGCGTAAGATAGGCCATCTGGGTGTTTGTGTCCAAGTTGGCACCCAGGAAAGTTATTTTCTGTGATGGTGTTAGCCTGGATTTCTCTTTGTTGACTGTGTATCCCAGGGAATTCAGTAACCGTGTTACATAAGCCAGATGCTCCAGAAGTATGTGCTTGCTGTCCGCTTGGATCAGGCAGTCGTCCAAATAAGGGTAAATTTGTATCCCTTGAAGTCTGCAGTAGGCAATTACTGATGCCAGGCATTTCGTGAATACTCTGGGCGCAGTAGATGAGCCAAAGGGCAATGCAGAGAATTGATAGTGAATTGAACCTGCAAGAAATCTTGGGTATCTTCTGCAGCTTTGTCTGATTGGGACATGCAGGTATGCCTCCTTGAGGTCCAATGTTACCAGCCAAAACTCCTTGCCCAGCATGGGAAGAAGCTGCTGTAATGTGAGCTTCTTGAATTTTGGTACTAGTAAGAATGTGTTTAGGATGGATAAGTCCAAAATGGGTCTCCAGTCGGTTCCTTTCCTTGGTACCAGAAATAGCCTGGAATAAAAACCTTGACCTTGTTCGTGAGTTGGTACCTCTTGAATAGCTTTCATGTCTGAGCTTTGAAATTTGTAGTTGTGCCTCTGCCCTTTGATTGTGTGGCAGGTTTGGCATGCCTCTCATTTTTGGAAGAGTGTGAAAATGAAATCTGTAGGCTCTGTTTATAACGTCCAGGATCCATTTGTCTGTTGTGACAATATGCCAATTTCTTGTAAATAATGCCAGCTTTCCTCCCAGGGGTGCTGCCAGCTGAGACTTGCTTGGCATGGAAAGGAGGAAGTCATTGGGTTTGTTTCCTGTATTGTTGTGCACTGTCTTCACCACCTCTTGGTGCTGGAGTTTGCCATTGCCTGCCTCTATATGATCCTTGTGATTGTCCTCTGCCCCTTGAGCGCCTGTATCTACCTCTTTGGGGCTTGTCCATGGCTGGAAAGGACCAGTTTTTAGAAGGCCAATTTCTGCTAAAACGTGGTGGTTGAACCTGTAGAAAAGCTTTGACAGTTTGCATAGATTTGGCTTTTTCTTCCATTTTTCGTAGTATCTCCTCAGCATTAGTACCAAATAGCACATCCTTTTGTAAAGGAGCATCTAGTAGTTTAGCTTTCACATGATCAGGCAAGATTTGTTCCCTAAGCCAGGCATGTCTACGAATGACTGTTCCTGTAACAGCAGCTCTACTTGAGGCCTCTAGGGCATCATAGCCACATTGTAAGGTGTGTTTACCCACTTGTTCTGCACTATGCATCATATCCTGCAACTCCTTCAAATCTGGTTGTTCAGGTTGAGACATTTTGTTTCTTAATTGTGATAACAGAAACTGCTGATATTTAAGCATATGAAACTGACAATTTAAGGCCCTCATGGCTAGGGTGGCCGAGGTATATACCTTTTTTCCCCACCTTTCTAAGGATCTTGACTCTCTTTCGGAAGGTAGTGGATTCTTAGCAGTAGAGGCCTTTATTCCCTTGGGACCTTGTGAAATGATTTCAGGGTCAGCATTATGGCTTTTGTAAAGAAAATAGTGTGAGTTAGGAACTCTGTAGTACCTATCAGGCTTGACTGGGGCAGGAGGCAGCGAATCCGGATTAAGGCAAGCCTCCGCATAAACATCATCAAGTATATCCAAGACCGGAGGTATCGCCAGAGGTCTGTGTTGAGGTAACAAAAGAAATTCCCCAAGTCTTTTCTTGGAATCAGAAAAGTCTTGGCCTTCCCAATGGAAGTGTTCCCTCAAGGTGTGCAAGGTTTCCCCAAAAGAAAAAATCCTCTGGGGAGATACAGAAGGAATGGACTGCTCTGCATCAGAGTCTTCAAAAGGAGAGTAAGAATGTTCCTCTACATCAGAATGTTCTGAAAAAATAGAGCCCTGATCAGAAGAGGGAGAATCTTCCTCCACTCTGGGTCTCTTGTCTGGAGGGGGTTGGGAACCCCTGATAAGAGTAATTAAATCCTCTGCCATTTTAATCATCTGCTTTTTAGGCATGGGGCCTGGGGATGGGCCCTGTGCAACAGGCCTCTTGGGATGCCTGACTGATTTGGACTTAGAAAAGGCCTTAATGGGAAAGGAAGATGAGGGTCTAAAGACACCATGGGTGGAAGTGGACCTGTCCACATTAGGAGGCTCAACGCTCACAGTGGCTTCGGTGGTTGTAGTCTGGGTATGGGCCGAGGTACCTGCGGTCTTGGTTACAGAAGACACCACCAAAGAAGTGTCGTCGGTAGTCAGGGACTGCATAGGCGTCTCGCTGAGAACCGGACCACGTGTAGCCGGTTTTGGCGTGGTGTCGGTGGAGACCGCGGACCTCGCGTGTTGGTCCTTGTCCTTGCGTTTTTTGGACAAAACGGTAGTCTGAGTCTCCGACGACATTTTATAATCAAAGGCTTTACCAAAAAGGTGTTGGGCGAACTCCGCCCGACGCTTAATAATGGGTTTATTGAAAGTAGCGCAAAAGCGACAGCCCAAGACGTCGTGGTCTGGGCCTAAACAAGGTATGCAGAGGGAATGGAAATCCTTATGCGGTATTTGCTTCCCACAAGAAATACAATTATTAACTTTTTCTGACATCGGTCTGATGCAAGAAAAGTTTCCCCAACGGGATACTTAGCTTTAAAGAAGACTTCGGTTTCCAATTTTTCATAAATTCAGGAGCTGGCCGACCGGCACTTGCGAACTGCTTCTGCTTCGGGCACCGCGGCAAAAAAGACTGAAGAATATGGCGTCGGCTGTGTCTTATATACCCCTGTCGCACTGACGTCAGGAAAGAAAGCGACAACAACCGACGCCGGACCTAGACTTTGGAATTCGGCCGACCGAGGGACCGCCTGACGGCAGAGAACCCATTTGTGATTACTGCAGCTGTATGCACGATGAACATCTCCATGAGCCACGTGCTCATCCCCCTATGCCTAAAAACAGATGATCAAAATGGCTGGAATTACCTTGATCAGGGGTTCCCAACCCCCTCCTGCTAAGAGGCCTAGGCAAGACACTGATTATGAATCTTCGGATCAGGTTTCCATGTCTTCTGATTAGGAATTTTCCATTCCACCCTATGAGGATTCTGATGCAGAGGAATCCATCCCATCTGCATCTCCTCCTGAGGATTACTCTTTTGGAGAAATTTTGCATACTTTAAGGGAACATTTTCACTGGGAGAGTCAGGACATCTCTGAATCAAAAAAGAGGCTTAGGGATTGCCGCCTTCTTCCTCAGCATAGGCCTTTGGCTATACCTCCTGTATTAGACATTGTTGATGATGTGTTTTCGGAATCGAGCATGGCTAAGCCAGACAGATATTACAGGGTTCCTGACTCCCACAAATGTATTTTCAAAAATCCTGCTGCGGACCCTGAGACTATTTCACAGGGTCCTAAGGATGTTAAGGCCCCTACAGCCAAAAATCCTTCCCCCTCTGATAGAGATTCCAGGGCGCTGGATAGATAGGAAGGAACGTTTATATGTCTGCTACCTTGGCAATCAGAGCCTTAAACTGCAAGTTTCATATGCTTCAATATCAACAGCATGTTATGGGCCTACTGAAACAGAAAATTATGTTGATTTCTGATTGTGTGGACAATAAAGAGTTACAGGAATTATTGCATTCAGCAAAACCGGTTGGAAAGAATACTTTTCAGTATGGTTTTGATTCCTTGGCGGCCTCTTGCAGGGCCGCAGTTACTGGATCTGTGATTAGAAGGCATGCCTGGTTCAAGGAGCAAAATCTGCTTGATAATGTTAAAGCTAAATTGTTGGATTCCTCCTTGCAGAATGACACTCTGTTTGGTAATAGGGCAGAAGTGGTTTTAAAGAAAATGGAAGACAAAGCTAAATCTATGCAAACTGTAAAAGATTTCTTGCAAGTGCAACCACCCAGGTTCAGTAGGCACTGGCCTAATAAAAATTGGTCCTTTCCTGTGTCCAACAGAGCCACTCAAGGCAAATCCAGGCACTCAAAATGTTCCTGATACCAATCACAGGGTTCTTACAGGTCAAAGCAATGGGCTGCCTCCACCTCCAAATCTGGAGGAAACAAAGGACAACCCTACAGTAAGCAGCCTCAATGACTTTCCTCTACCATCACCAAGCATGTATCTTTTGGCAGCCCCCTTGTGGGGAAAACTAGCACATCATGCTCAAAATTGGCAGTTAATTACCCAGGACAAGTGGGTACTAAACATAGTATCCTAGGGGTACAGATTTAATTTCCATACTTTGCCAATTCCAAACGGATGGCCAGATCTGCCACAGAATCAGTGGGTAGAGACTCAGAAACAAGTTATGTCCCTTATGGATATGAGGGCTGTTCAACCAGTACCAGAAAAGGAAAAAGGACAAGGTTTTTATTCAAGACTTTTCCTGGTACCCAGAAAAGACAATTCTTGGTGTCCAATACTGGATTTATCGATTTTGAACACGTTCCTGGACATTCCAAAATTCAAAATGCTGAATTTACAACTACTGCCTTTGCTGGGCAGAAGCGCTTGGTTAGTGACTCTAGACATAAGAGGCATACCTGCATATCCCAATAAGGGAATCATGCACAAGATACCTCTGCTTCAAGGCAGGTTTTTTGCATTACCAGTTCTCTGCACTGCCCTTTCGTTTATCTACTGCGCCCAGGGTCTTTACAAAGTGCCTGGCACCAGTAATTGCATTCTGCAGACAGAGGCATACAAATTTATCCTTATCTGGACGACTGTCTCCTTCAAGCAGAGGACAAGGACACTCTTCTTCAGCATCTGGCATTTGTAAAAAGGCTTCTAACATGCCTAGGGTACACAATAAACGAAAAGAAATCCCAGCTGGTACCCTCTCAAATAATTACATTCCTGGGTGCAAGCTTGAATACAACTGCCCAGATGGCTTACCTTACGCCAGACAGACAAAGGCAACTGACAATATACTTCAAACAAATGGCAGCAAAAACCCAGTTATCTGCAAGACAAATTCTGCAGCCTTTTGGGGTTCATGGCATCCTGCATTCTACTAATTCCATATGCAAGACTGCATATGAGGAAACTTCAGTGGTATCTAAAAAGTTTATGGAGCCAACATTGTCACAGTCTGTAAACAATGATACCTCTCATTCCCTGCCTACAACAGGAGTTTCTTTGGTGAGTGGAGACATGTCACCAAAACAAGGGACTGTCATTCACTTTATCCCCTGGCAACCAAACCCTAACTACAGATGCATCGGACTATGCTTGGGGGGCCCACCTGGCGGGGAGATGCATTCAGGGCAAATGGAGCCCAAAACAAATGCATCTGCATATCAACCAGAAAGAGATGCTAGCTGTTCAGAATGCTCTGACAGCCTTCAAGGACTTACTTCATCCAGGACAACTACTGATAAAGACGGACAACACCACGGTTATGTGGTAGATAAACAAGCAGGGGGGTACACATTCCTACCCCCTTTGCAGACTAGCCATGGCATTGTGGAACACGGCTTTGCCTTGCCAAATACATCTTCAAGCTCAATTCCTGCCAGGAAAACAAAATACTCTGGCATACTAACTAAGCAGAAATCTTATGGACCCACACAAATGGAAACTGGATCCACAAATCTTCAGCATGTTAACACGGAAATGGGGGAGCCCAGACATAGATCTATTTGCCTCTCCCCAAAATTGTCAGCTGGACAAATTCTGCACAAGAATTCGTCACAAAAAAGCATGGAAAGTGGACACCCTATCCTTCAGTTGGAAAAACCTATCAGTCTATGCCTTTCCCCCTCTGCCCCTTCTCTCCAAGGTCTTACTAAAAGTCAGACAGGAAAAGCCAAAAATGATCCTAGTTGCTCTGGTCTGGCCTTGACAACACTGGTACCCACTTCTAAGGAATATGTCTCAACTCCCCCCCTTGGTACTTGCCTCAAATACCTCATATACTGTCTCAGCAGAACAATCAAATTCTGCACACTCTGCTCCAAACTCTGAACCTTGCAGCATGGCTGATCATTTAATTGTTCAAACAACACCTCTCAGTAAATCTGTGATGGATGTAAGTTTGAAACCAGAAGGCCTAGTACTAGAACATCTTATGCTGATAAATGGAAGAGATTCTGTGCTTGGAACCAAGCACAAGGAACAGACACAGCAAAGCCCAGTATTCCACAGATTTTGCAATATTTGACTGAGATGCTTGACAAGGGCCTATTTTTTCTTCAATAAAAATCCATGCCTCTGCCATTTCGGCTCATTACAACACAGAGCCTCCTCTCTTTTCTCATTCTCTGCTTAAACAGTATCTTAGAGGGGCCAAAAATTTAAGGCCTCCTAGAAGATCTCCAACTCCTGCATGGGGCCTCAGTTTTGTGCTGGAAAATCTCACCCTGCCTCCTTCTGAACCAGCAGCTACTGCGGATATACAATTTTCCCTATGGTAAACTAGTTCCAGGCAGTACAAAGACTCATTGTAAAAGAGCCTTGGAATCTACGATATATTGGAAAAGGGTGTATTCTAGAAGTAGCAACTTGATCATCTGTTTGTACATCTGTAAAACATTGCAGGCTAGATTCCTTTTCCAGGTGTTGGACTAACTTCGCAAGGGCCATGCCCTACTGTTTCCTGGATCATTTTCCTTTCTCATCCCAGCTTGGAAAAAATTTAGTAATCAACCTATAAAAGCTACTCTTGCTGGGAGAATGTTGAAAGTAGTACAACTGTGTGTTGCACTTAACCCTGACAGATGTTTGAATTTCTCACTGCTGTAGTAGCTGCACCTACCCACTATCCCCAACTTCTGTGTATAATTAGTTGTTGAGACGTAAAGTTATTTGTTACGGGTATATTTTTTAGAGGCTCAGGTTGAGTGCACTCTGTTCTCTCTGTATGGGCAAGTAAATTCTGAACATTTCTTAGTGAATGTGTGTGAGGGAACCAGAGCTGAAGCTGGCCAGTTGTTATATCCTTGGCAGGCTAAAACCCATGTAGGCAAATGGCTAATGCAACAGTGAGAAATCCGAGCATCTACTGTTATGGTGACACTATTTTTTTTATTTTTATTTTTTTTAGGGCTCTGTTTTTCTCCCATCATGCATGGTAGCTGTTCCAGTACTCCCTGTTCTTCACTGAGTCTACTGACACTGTTTATCCCCCAGTCCAGTGTCCATGTCTTAGCAGGGGCCAGTGAGGATCTTATGGACATCCTGAGGGGCAAGTGCTGCTTTAACATAAAGCCTGTGTGTGTTTTTTTTCCCAGTTTTTCCTACCCTTACTGTTATTGTCTTCCTTCCTCCCCATGCAATCTTCTGTGGTGTGCTGAGGGGTGTGTGCGCAATGGGGTCCTGTGGCCTCGCACCCTACCTCAGCATCAACTCAGCCGTATCCCCACCCTATTCCCCTGTATGGTAATGCTTTTCTACACATGACATTCCCTGCCTCCACCAGAAATCGTTACAGGGCCACCCACTAGACTGCCCAACCCTCCTGAATGGGCACACTCCATCCTTCTGTGACACTGTGTTAGTCACCAGAGCAGTCATTCAAGCATGGGTGCTTAGGCTGTTATGGCTTTATCCATCTGTCACTGATGTGGCTTACTTCATTTTCTGAACATTTCCAGTATAATGAACAGGGAAATGACAACTTGTGATAGTTACTATTTTCACTGCTGCAGTAGCCTTTGGCTATTGGGTTGTATTCTTCCCATGATACAACTGGACAGTCTTCAAAAGGTTCTGGTTGTCTCACATAACTACAGTCTGACTGCTGAGTGGCTTGCCTATTGAAGGGAAATTGACAGAGTTTAGACAACTTCAGCATTTTCTTGCCAGCTCAGTGGGAAAGAAGCTCTGAGGCATCACAGGAACAGCATTTGGTTACAGGCTTCATTTCTGTCATTTAAGTCTCCATAGGGGAGCTCTTCTAGACCCAAATATTGCCTTTTTTAATATTTTTGTTTTCTGAAGGATACTAGCAATTTTGATATCAGAAATTTCTTGTCAGAATTTCTTTTTTGGATGTCAGCCAACTCTATCATTACGTACGCAAGTCCAAATTCTGGATGGTCATGCTACAATCGATTCTCCCATTGTTGGGAAAAGAAGTATGGATGTGCTCCATCGACCTGAAGGATGCTTACTACCACATCAAAATGGACAGAGCATCCAGATGTCATCTACGCTTCCGGCTGGGAGCCAGGCATTTCCAGTTTCGAACCCTGCCCTTTGGTCTCACCACAGCCCCCAGGGTGTTCACCAAGTGCATGGCAGTGGTGACGGCTCACTTGAGACGTCAAGGATTCCAGGTGTTTCCGTACCTGGACGACTGGCTCCTCTCCGCCCCCACCAAGCATCTACTTCTTCAAAACAGAGGTACTACCATCAATCTATGTCACCAGTTAGGCATTACAATAAACTGGAAAAAATCTGCCTTGCTACCCTCACAGCGTGTCTCATTTATAGGAGCAGAGTTGGACACTATTCGATTGAGGGCATTCCTACCACTAGAGAGGATCACGGGGTTGCAACAACAGGTTCGTACGATGATGCCTCTGAGACGTGTGAAGGCAAGGCTAATTCTTCAATTACTGGGGACAATGGCGTCTACTATCATGATGGTCCCATTGGCGAGGTTACATATGAGAATCTTGCAATGGCTCCTATTCGCCCAATGGTCCTTTCAAAGACTACCGCTATCCCATCCAATCTTAATCACAGGCAAATGCAAGCAGGACCTCAGTTGGTGGCTATGCACCAACAACTTAAATGTAGGAAAACCGTTTGTACCACCCAACCCGGAAGCCACAGTGACCACAGATGCCTCCCAGATAGGGTGGTGGGGGGGGGGCATTATCTCGGCAGGATGGTCCAAGGCACGTGGCAGGAGCATGAGATAGATTTGCACATAAATGTCCTGGAGATGAGGGCAGTGCTTGTTGCGTTGCAGGCACTTCAGGATGTCCTCCCTCTAGGGACTATTGCAATACACTCAGACAACATGTCAGTAGTGTGGTATCTCAACAAGCAAGGAGGAACCCGATCTTACTGTCTGTGCAGGGAGGCCATGATAGTGTGGAATTGGGCGATAGCTTCCCAGTGGTCCTTGGTGGCAACGCACATCCCAGGGAAAACCAATGTGATTGCAGACAGGCTAAGCAGAGCAATCCTCATGCCCTACGAGTGGTCCCTGAACCGCCGGGTGGTGGAAAGCATATTCAGCAGATGGGGTCAGCCTTGCTGCGATCTGTTTGCCAGTCCCCTCAATGCGAAATGCAGCAGCTACTTCTCGCTGATCCCCCCCACCGGGGGAATCTCCATGGGACGCTCTTGCACACAGTTGGCCCTCGGGTCTATTTTATGCTTTCCCTCTGTTTCCCCTTATCTCAAGGGTGATTCAGAAAGCGCTATCCTTGGGAAGCAGGTTGATTCTGATCGCGCCACACTGGCCTCGTCAAGTATGGTTCCCCTTCCTTCAACCTTACGTTGAGGATATTCCTTGGATTCTGGACCCTCGTCCGGACTTGCTGACACATGGGACAGTTCCACCCCTCCCTGGGGACCCTCTGGCTGACTGCCTGGCTACTCCACTTCCATCCGTAGTCAGATGTCATGATTTTTCTCCAGAAGTGGTCCATATTCTTTCGTCCTCTCATAAACTGTCCACTAGGAAGATCTACTCTAGTAAGTGGAAAAGGTTCTCGATATGGGCCCAGTCCAAAGGTATTGACCCCTACACAGCCCTCATCGATTCTGTTTTGGAATTTCTGTCCACTTTATTCTACCAAGGGTCTGCCTCAGCCACCATCAAAGTTCAGCTGGCGGCTATTTCAAATTTTCATGTAGCTTATGAACCTAGCTTAATGGCACACAGACTGTGTAAAGCATTCCTGAAAGGCACTCTTCTGCTTCGTCCCCCCTGTATCTCAACCTGTTATGCCCTGGGACCTCAATTTCGTTCTGCGGGCTCTCACTCTCCCACCGTTCGAACCTGCGGCCTCCTGTGACTTAAAATTTCTTGCATGGAGATCTGCCTTTTTGATAGCTATCACTTCAGCTAGACGAGTCTCAGAAATCCAGGCCCCATCAGTCAAGCCCCCATATTTGATATTCCATAAAGATAGAGTCTCTCTGAGACCAAATCCGTCCTTTCTTCCCAAGGTGGTTTCCTTATCTAATATTAATCAGTCCATTGAACTGCCTGTCGTCTTCCCCAATTTT
This sequence comes from Protopterus annectens, assembly GCF_019279795.1. NCBI lineage: Eukaryota > Metazoa > Chordata > Ceratodontiformes > Protopteridae > Protopterus > Protopterus annectens. Next base: position 1,569,446,829 of record NC_056745.1, on the reverse strand, counting down.
TCCAACAAGGCAGATTACCAGTTTCATCTGTTGGATGTTCATAGACAACTGCTCTTTTATCTACATAGGACAAAAGATTGGCAGAAGTCAGACCAGCTCTTCATTTCATTTTCAGAGAATCGCTTGGGGTCTGCGGTTTCCAAGGTCACCATCTCTAGGTGGATAGCTGGTTGCGTCTCCTTTATTTATCAGGCAGGGGGAAAGAGTCTGCCCTTTCCAGTCAGAGCACATGCTACAAGAGCTGTTTCCACTTCCACAGCCTTTCAGGCTAGGTTATCGATAGATGATATATGTGCAGCTGCAACATGGGCTTCTCCTCACAAGTTTGTCTCCCATTACAGATTGGATGTGGTGTCCAGGGGCAGATCATCTTTTGGCTCCACAGTGCTCAGGAGCATTTTCCATTGAGCCACCCAGGATGTAGGTGCTAGGGACGCTGTCCCACAGGTGAAGAATGTAGGCGAGATAGGACTACATAGCATCAGTAAGTTATGTACTCACCATAACTTTAGATGTATGTAGTCCATCTTGCCTCACATTCTTCATTACCCTCCCACTGTCCCCACAGGCCTGGAGGATTTGGAGGAACACCATGTCCTTCTCGTATTGCAGAGTCCCTTTGGGTAATTTGTTGGACCTCGTTGTTAAGGGTGTGTGTTTGGGTGATGTATACTATACTTCTGTTGGTAGAAAACTAGATCTGGGGATGTGGAGCAGTGTATTGTGGGATACCATCTTAGCCCAGCCAATCAAAGACTTTCGAGCTAGTAAATGGGCCGAGTCGGAGCCGATATTCAGCTCCGAACCCACAGGTGAAGAATGTGAGGCGAGATGGACTACATACATCTAACGTTATGGTGAGTACATAACTTACTGTTTATTCCTGCTGCTATTCAGGTTCTGAAACATATTGATACAGAGGAAAATTTTATTTGGGGAATTAGTAAGATTTTTCAAGCCCCAATTTATAATTTATGCAGCCCCCTCCCCTTTCTTAATACAGAATAATCATTCCCTGCCATCTTCTGGCAGAATGGAAATGAGTTAAAAATAAAAACAAAACAAAACCGGGGACCCCTTCAGAAAAAGGGCCAGATTATACGTTCAGAGTGACTAACACATTAATTCCTCCCCTCCTGTTGTTACATCTCTAAGTCTGTTCTGCAGACTGCCTCTTCTTTCTGTTTGGCAGTAGATTTTCAGACTCTTGCTTACTGATACTGGTTCAGGAGGGTTACATTTGGCATTGGATACACATACATACTTTCAGGATAATTCCTCCTTACCCTCTGAATGAGAGTTTTTTTCGTCAGTTTCGTAAACGTATGCTTTCCCTTAGGAGTCACACTGCTATTGCTTATAGACCAAAGGGAGGAAGGCTTCTACTCCAGAATGTTTCTGATCTCAAAGAATGAGCTTCCTGGAGACCAGTTCTAAATCTTTACTTTCTCAACTATTTTTAGAAAGTACTAAAATTGAAAATGTTGACAGTCTATTACCATGTTTACTGGGAGAGTCCGACTGGGCCTAAGGTGGCCCGTTCTCAGCGGAGGCCCGGGGAGAAAAGCTCCACAAATACAATGATGTCCTTCAAGGATGCATCTGCAGTCCTTACAAATGGGTTGTCCTGTCGTCAGGCAGCCCTTCGGTCGGCCGGATTCCAAAGTCTGGGTCTGGCTTCGGCTGGTGTCGCACTTCACCCGACGTCATCGCTGCAGTTTTTCGGGTATAAAGGCATCAGCCGACGCCATTTTCCTCAGTCTTTCTTGCCGCGTGGCGCCCGAAGTAGAAGCTGTTCGCAAGTGCCGGTCGGTCAGATCCAGAGATTACTACTACTGAATACTACTTCGAAGACTTCTAAAAAGCTAAGTACCCCGTTGGGGACTCTTTCTTGCCTCAGCCGATGTCAGAGAAAGTGAATAACTGTTTATCTTGTGGGAAACAAATACCTCATAAAGATTTCCACTCCTACTGCATACATTGTTTAGGCCCAGACCACGACGTAGCAGCTTGTCTAGCCTGTGCTTCTTTTAACCGACGGACGCTTAGACGTCGGTCGGAGTTTGCTGAACAGATTTTCGGCTCTGATTTTGCCTATATTATGCCGTCGGATCCTCCGACTACGCATATTACCAAAAAACGCAAAGAAAAGGACTGACACTCGCGGTCCGCGGTTTCGGCCGAAACCACGATTAAGCAAACCGCGAGTGTCTCGGTTTCGGCCGAAACCGAGCAAGCGGTTCTTTCTTCAGCCGAAACCATGCCTTCTACCGAGGCCTCCTCTAACCTGGTAGAATCGGCTTCTGAAATCCAACCTTCTGTTGCGGTGTCTCAGGAATTATCAGACACTATTCCCCTGGATATTTCTTCCCCTGCACGTGGAGCTGCTAGGCCTCCTGCAGCCATGTCTATTAAGGCCTTTGCCAGGGCTAAAGCAGCCAAAGCTTCAAAAATGGTGCCTGCCAAACCCCCCTCACACAGGCCCAGCACCAGCTCCCATATGCTCTCTTTGGCTGAGGATCTCATTTCTTTAATTCGTGGATCCCACCCTCATCCAGACAGGACCTCTCACCCACCACCAGAAAAGAGGCCTAGAGCAGAGCCCCCTGAGCCAGTATCCACAGATGATTCCTCTGATGACTCAGAACATACAGACCCTCCTGAGGCTCCTTATTCCCCTTACGAAGACTCTGATGCTGAAGAGTCCATTCCTTCAGCCTCTCCACCTGAGGAATTTTCCTTTGGGGAAACCTTGCATGCTATGAGGGAACAATTTCAGTGGCAGGGTCAAGATTTCTCAGACTCCAGAAAAAAGCTTAGAACCTTTCTACATTTGCCACAACATAGGCCTTTAGCTATACCTCCAGTTTTTTCTGTTGTAGATTATGCATTTAATGATGCTTGCACTGCTCCTGATTCATTACCTCCGGCTCCTGCTAAGCCCGATAGGTTCTATACGGTCCCGGACCCTCATCACCATTTATACAAGGCTCCTTTTGCAGATCCAGAGACTATCTCCCAGGGCCCTAAAGCTGTAGTAGCTACTTCTACTAAAAACCCCCTCCCCTCTGAAAGGGAATCCAGATCCTTAGAGAGATGGGGTAAAAAAGTTTACACCTCTGCTACTTTGTCAGCTAGGGCTTTGAACTGCCAATTTCATATGATTCAATATCAAGAGTTTATGCTTGACCAGTTAACTAAAAAGCTGTCCTCTGAAGAATCTTTAGATAAAAAATATGTTCAGGATATGGTACATAACATACAGCAGGTTAGTAACCATTCTTTAAAATGTGGCTATGATGCACTGGAGGCTTCCTTTAGATCAGCCATGACTGGCACAGTTATCAGGAGACATGCATGGTTGAAAGAACAGGCATTACCAGACCATGTCAAATCAAAGCTTTTGGATGCACCCATGGACAAGGTCAATTTATTTGGTTCCCCTGCACAGCAGGTACTAAAAAAGATGGAAGAGAAGGCGAAATCTGTACAAACAGTGAAAGATTTCTTACAGGTTCAACCGCCAAGGTTTAGCAGGAACTGGCCCTCCAAGAATTGGTCCTTTCCAGACTCCTCTAAGACACAGAGAGGCAGGAATAGGCGTTCTAGAGGCAGAAATCAATCCAGGGGTGCCTACAGGGGATGCCAGTGGCAAGGTAACAACCAGCGAGGCACGGACGCAGCCACCACCACTACAACAACACAATCACAGTGACTTGGCTGTGGCACCGCCTACCAGGGAACAACTAGCAGCACCCTTAGGCAGAAAGCTAACCTTATTTTCAAAGAACTGGCATTGCATCACAAGGGAAAAATGGATTTTGCAAACTATAGACCAAGGTTACAGGTTCCATTTCCATACTCTACCAGGAAAGAGAGGAATGCCAAACCTACCACCTACTCAAAGGGCAGAAGCTCTAAAGCAAATATCTCAACTATTAAGAATGAGAGCTGTGGAAAAGGTACCATCTATGGAGCAAGGAAAGGGATTTTACTCCAGACTCTTCCTGGTACCAAGAAAAGAGAACAAATGGAGGCCTATTCTAGACCTGTCCGCTTTAAACACATTCCTTATTGTTCCAAAATTCAAAATGCTGACCCTACAGCAGCTTCTTCCCATGCTGGGCAAGGAGTCTTGGCTGGTAACTCTAGATCTCAAGGAGGCATACCTGCACGTCCCCATACGACCAATTTGCAGAAGATACCTCAGATTTCTTGCAGGATCAGAGCATTATCAATTCTCAGCATTGCCCTTTGGCTTATCTACTGCGCACAGAGTGTTCACGAAATGCCTGGCATCAGTAATTGCTCATTGCAGACTTCAGGGGATCCAAATTTATCCCTACCTGGACGACTGCCTGATACAAGCGGACAACAAAAGCAAGCTAACAGAAGACTTACAAAGAGTCATTTACCTGCTGCAAGCCCTGGGATATACAGTCAATATAAAAAAGTCAAGGCTGATTCCATCCTAAAGAATAACCTTTCTGGGTGCAGAGCTGGACACATCAAAACAAATGGCATTCCTAACTGCAGAAAAGAAAGAGCAACTACCTCTCTACTTCTTGGCATTATCAAAGCAGAACCATCTAACTGCAAGAAAAGTACTACAAGCCCTAGGCTTCATGGCATCCTGCATAATTCTGGTCCCTCATGCCAGACTGCATATGAGAAAGCTACAGTGGTACCTAAAGAATTTGTGGTCCCAACACAAGCACAGCCTAGAAACCAAAATTCCAATAATCCCATGCCTGAAGCAAGAAGTTCCTATGGTGGGCCCAGGCCTGTCAATCAAACACAGGATTGCCCTTCTGCAACAGTCAACCAAGCCAAACCATCACGACAGATGCCTCAGACCTCGGTTGGGGGGATACAAGTGCATACAAGGCTTATGGACTCAAGACCAGCTGCGCCTGCACATAAATCTAAAGGAAATGCTGGCAGTAAAATTGGCAATCCAGTCATTCAGACCATTTCTCCAAGAAGGTCGGTTGATGATAAGGACAGACAACACCACAGTTATGTGGTACATCAACAAACAGGGAGGCACACATTCATATCCTCTATGCCGGCTGGCACTGGACCTATGGGATGTGGCTCTGAGCTACAACATTCAGTTACAAGCAATTTATGTACCGGGAAAAGAAAACATTCTAGCAGACATATTAAGCAGAACTACCACAGATGCCCACGAATGGATGCTGCATCCAGACATCTTCAAAGCCATCATAAGAGAATGGGGATTACCACAAATAGACTTATTTGCATCCCCACTCAATCACCAGCTAAAGAAATTCTGCACAAGGACGTACCACCCATTTGCTTGGAAGGTGGACTCCCTATCTTTCAGTTGGAAAAACCTGACAGCATACGCATTCCCACCACTTCCTTTGATGCACAAGGTGCTTTTGAAGATCAAAGAGGAACGTCCAAGGATCATTCTGATAGCTCCAGACTGGCCAAGGCAACATTGGTACCCATTGCTGAGGAGCATGTCTCGGGAGCAAATATGGACACTACCCCTGATCCCATTACTGTTAACACAGAACAACTACAACATCCTGCATCCAAACCTGAAAACTCTGCAGCTAACTGCCTGGAACATTACATAAGAGCAGTTAACCCAAATTTATCCCAAAGGGTTAAAGACATAATCCTGGAGGCTCATAGACCTTCAACAAGAAAGAATTATGCAGCAAAATGGAAAAGATATCTCATTTGGAGTACTGCAAAGGGAAAAGATGTGACACTGGTAAACATAGCCAACATCCTGGAGTACTTGGCAGAGCTCTTCCATACAGGCCTGTCCTATTCTTCCATCAAGATACATGCATCAGCTATTTCAGCAGAATACAGCTTGGATCCTCCTGTCTTCTCTCATCCTCTGCTCAAACAGTTTCTGAGAGGAATTAAAAGTGTAAAACCTCCCAGGAAACCACCATTGCCAGCATGGGACTTGAACTTTGTGCTAGAAAAATTGACACTTCCTCCTTTCGAACCAGCAGCAACAGCAGAATTACAATACTTATCCTGGAAAACTGCTTTCCTGCTGGCAATAACTTCAGCAAGAAGGGTCTCTGAACTACAGGCATTAATGGCAGTGCAACCCTTCCTGATCTTCCATCAAGATAGAGTGTCCATGAGAACAAATCCTACATTTATGCCTAAGGTGGTATCCAGAGTGTCTTTAAACCAGGCTATCCACCTACCTACATTCTTCCCCAACCCACAGAACAGGGGAGAAAGGCTCTTGCATACCTTGGATGTACATAGACAATTACGCTACTACCTGGACAGGACCAAGTCCAATAGAAAAACTGACCAGCTTCTGGTAGCATATGCAACAGGAAAGGAAGGAAAACCAATTTCAAAACAGACAATCTCCAAATGGATAGGAAATTGCATTAGATTTTTACTCCTACCATGGAAAGAAAACTCCAGAGAACATCAGGCCTCACTCCACAAGGGCTACAGCCACTACCACAGCTTTCTTACGAGGAGTGGCTACCAAGGACATTATAGAGGCTGCTACTTGGACCTCCGTGCATACGTTTGCCAAGCATTACAATTTACCTTTATACTCTAGATCCCGAGCAGGTTTTGCCACTGCTGTTTTGTAAGGGATCCTAACTACACCATAATCTCTCCTTTTTCCTCCTCCCCTAGTTTAGCTATGGTATTCTACCCATTTGTAAGGACTGCAGATGCATCCTTGAAGGACATAGTACAGTTTTGTACCTACCATAAATGTAGATGTCCGATAGGAATGCATCTGCAGTCAGGATTACCCACCCACCTTCCCCTCTCTGGTACTTCTAGGGTATTTGCCATCCTTCAGCTAGCGTGGGGGGATCTATTATGGTGTATTTGTTTGTATATATGTACATACATGCTTATTTTATGTGTTTGCTCTCTACTATTTGGAAACATTGGCATTTATCCAAATTTAGCCATCCAAGAGGGCACCTGGCATCTGGGGCAAGAAACACTGAGGAAAATGGCGTCGGCTGATGCCTTTATACCCGAAAAACTGCAGCGATGACGTCGGGTGAAGTGCGACACCAGCCGAAGCCAGACCCAGACTTTGGAATCCGGCCGACCGAAGGGCTGCCTGACGACAGGACAACCCATTTGTAAGGACTGCAGATGCATTCCTATCGGACATCTACATTTATGGTAGGTACAAAACTGTACTTTATAGTAAAACAATTTTGTATACAGGACAAAATACATGAAGGATACCAGAGTTGAAATTAATATGAAATTATAGACAGAAAAAATGACAAGGATAAAAACTGAAAATAATTTTGCACAGTGAACATTAATACATTTTAGGACAAACTGAATTAATATAATTTTAAGGTGAGGAAATACTGTTGGGTGGCAGGTAAAAGAATGGAACCAGACACCAGAGGGCTAGAAGGAGGAAGTAAAAGGGAGGGAGAAAGTTAGGTGAGGAGTAAGCTGGAGAGAGACAAGAAGAGGTTATGTTTTAGAGCTGCTAAACAGGTTTAGTGTAAGAGCAAAGTGAGGTATTGTGAAGGCGTTCCTTTAGTAGTTTGAATTTTGAAGTAGTATTAGTGTTGAGTATATTTTGAGGTATATCATTCCAAGTTTTGGCAAGTTTATATGAATATAGGGAATCCCCGTAGATATTGTTGGACTTGGTGACCTTCAAGAGCAATTAGAAGACCATAATGTTCTTCTGCCTGGAGTAGGGCTGAACTAAGTTGGTAATAGATGGGCAGTTGTCAGGGTGATAAATGGTAAAATGCTTTAGAACTAGTTGGTTATAGGTTAGAAGGTTGTGAAGCTCCAACCAATTGAGTTGTTGTAGTACCTTGCAGTGATGAGTTCTTGCAGGTTGGTTGGAAGCAAATCTGTCTAGTCTATAACAGCAGGATTCTAGTTTGTCACATTTTCTTAAGTTAGTGAAAATGGGTGAGGCATATAAGAGGGGTGGATAGAAGGTTGGTTCTACAGATAGCGGGTCTGGTGGAATCAGTTAGGAAGGACTTTACTCTATACAGAGTGCCTAGTTTGAAATGCACTCTCTTGATAATTAGGGTTAAGTGTTTATAAAATTTGAGGTCCTTGTCTGTAGGACTCCTAGTAGCTTTGTATAATTAATTGGTTAAATAAAGGTATTGTTAGATGAGTAAATAGCAAAAGAAGTAGAGTCCATGGAGTTTTAAGGGTTAAGGATCAGTTATGAATTATTAAGGTATTTTTCTGTGTCCAGAAAGGATTGACAACCTCCCTCCAGAATACTTGAAAATCACTGCTGACGCAGTATCATTCCCAATCAGTATTCTAATAAACCAATCTAGCTCTGAAGGAACCATCCCACAGATCTGGAAAAATTCCATTATACTTCCACCCCATGAAGGCAGTAATACAAATGACCTTACAAACTATATACCAATCTCTATTCTTTTTCTTCTCTCCAAAATATTGGGAAAGTGTATACATAGTCAACTATTTAACCACCTCATAGACAACAACCTCCTCGCCCCAACACAACATAGTTTTCACCCATTCCATAGCAATACCACTGTCCTCGTTTCCTTCACAGACACCGTGAACAAGGCTTTAGATGCAGGTCTAATAACTTCAGTAGTTCTGCTGGATGGATCCAAGGCATTCAACACAGTGTCATGTACCAAACTACTCCCAACAACTGATAGAAGTAGGCTGCTCCCTACATACGCTGTCCTGATTTGCTAACTATTAGACAACAGATAGCAGTCAGTGAAATGGCAGAGCAAACACTCTACCTGTCTGCAAAATAAAATGAGTACCCCAAGGGTTCATTCTCTGACCCCCTGCTCTTTAATATTTTCATAAACAATTTGCATCTAGTGTCCCCTTAAACCACACTCGTCCAGTATGCAGATAACTCCACAATCATATCCTCCTCCAAAAACTTTCAAGACCTCCTAAAGATAACCCAAAAAACATTTGAATCCATAGAAACATGGCTTAATGACTCTTGTTACTTCTAAATGCCAAAAAAAAACCCCAAAATACTTATTTTCTTCTCCAAACCAGCCCCTCAAGACTTTAAAATTTACTCCCAAGATAAAATGGGAATTCAGGTTGTTCATTCTGCAAAACTACTTGGTGTAACAATAGACGATAAACTCTCATATGAACAACACATTCTTAACACTTTAAAAAGAACTCACTTTTAGACTAGGTAAACTATACAGGCATCAAACGTACACGGATGGACCCACAAAAAAAGTCAAGATGGTCAAGTCTTTACTACAACCCTCCTTGTTTTATGGTACTCCCATCTTCAGAAACCTTCACTCCTCCCTCGTTAATAAACTACAATGCTGCTACTACAAAATTTGCTTCCAGCTTGCAAAACAATACCCATCATTTCCAAGCTGTCAAATACTTAATTGGTATGAATTATGAATACCTCAGTTACACCCAACTAACTGGCTTACAAGCTAGTATATAACCCAGAGAAGTGCCCTTCTCTACTGTCAACCCTGTACCCCCTCTAGAAATCTGTGGTCCACAAGTTAAATGACTTCCGATCATATCAAAACCAAACAAAACAGCAGGATAAAGCCTATGCTCCTATTCCATAGCTAAATTATGGAATGCTGTACCAACATCTATTACTTTGTTCGATTCCCTTAATGCTTTTAAGTCCTCAATAAAAGCTACTATCTTAACCCCATATGTCCTTGCTCCCTTAATATCAGACCCCCATAATCTTCTCCTGATTACTCCTATATGTAAAACTGTAACCAATCACTAAAGACAGATGCACCTACTATTTCTCCCTAACACACCCTTGACATCTATATCCCACCCCCACCCCCCAGTAAGGAAACATCTGTAAAAAAATTTTCTCCAAAGCCAACTTCAGGCTACTCAAGTCAGAAGTGACAAACGTAATGACACCCATGCAGATGGGATCTGAAATCTTGACTGCTGAATCCTACACTAAGGCACTGTACAGGCACGTCCACTCGTGCATGAATCGTGCCATCCCAAATAGAACCAAGACGCTCTCCTCCAAAAAAAGGAAGCCAATCTGATGGTCCCCTGCCATAAACAAACTATACAACAGAAGGAAGAAACTGTTGCAGAAAAGAGGAAAATCCCAGGATGCAAAAAACTCCCTTACCAGCCTCAGTAAGAAACTGAGATCCCTCATAAAATTCTCAAAAGCTAGTTACGAAAATAAAATTGCCAAAGATTCCAAAGACAACCACAAGGCATTCTATAGTTATGTCAAGAATCTAAATGGCAATGCTCAGATCTGCTCTGAGCTACAACAGAATGGCATTAAATATACTGGTCCCAAGGATATTGCCAATATCCTGACAGATCAATTTAGTGCCAACTTCACCCCCTCTCACTCCCTAAAGGGCCCACCTCAATACCAAAAGATTGCCAAATTCCGGTAGTCACAGCCAAACAGGTAGAAACCACAGTCTCCAAAGCTAAGAATACAGCATCCATGGGACCAGATGACATCCTGGGCTGTGTACTACATGAGCTACAAAATGAACTGGCACCTCACCTAAGTGTCATGTTTAATCATGGCCTCACCTCAGGCTTCATGCCCACTGAGTGGCACACAATTACAGTTATCCCACTCCACAAGGGGGGACCCACCTTGGATCCTGGGAACTACCGTCCCATCAGTTTGACGAGCCCAGTCTGCAAGGGCATGGAACGCATTATCATGGAACTTGCAAACAAAGGCTTTGGCAACCTTCAAACACTGGACCCCACCCATTTTGGGTTCGTGAAGGAACAATCTAGTCTCCTGAACCTGATTTGACTTCTTTGAATCAGTCTCCAGAGCTGTGGACAAGGGTAAGGTGGTCCACACAGCCTATCTGGACCTTGCCAAAGCCTTCGACACCATCTCCCACTCTGGAATCATAGATGAAGTTACTAAGCTGGACATAAATCCCTATGTCACTTGATGGGTTGCCAACTGGCTTACTGACAGAACCCAGACTGTAAAGGAAGCAACTCCAAATCCAGCTCCAGACAAGTGGAGTACCTCAGGGTTCAGTCCTGGGACCACTCTTGTTTGGCATCTACTTCTCTGAGGTACAGGCCAGCACTAAGGGGACTCTGGCTAACAAAGTTCGCAGATGACTGCAAAACTGGGAGCCATTATTGAATCCACAAATGATGTGGATATTCTGCAAAAAGGCCTTACAGAAACAGATGCTTGGTGCCAGAACCATGGGCTCAAGCTTAATGCCAAGGAATGTATAGTTATCCTTTTTGGGAAAAAACATGTACCCATGAATTGCCACATAGGTGGCAGTACACTAAACACCGAAAGTGTGATAAGAGACTTAGGGGCACAAGTGGACAGTGGTCTCACCTTCGATAGCCACATTGCCACAACAGTCAGAAAATCCTTCTTTGTGGCACACCTCATCACTAAGGGCTTTTCATCCAGGAAAAAGGAGGTCATTGTCCCACTGTACACATCCTTCAGTGGACCCATTATAGAGAGTCACAGGCCTAAAGCAGATGCCATATGCTGACTGTCTAAAAAAAACTCCAGCTATACTCTGTGGCATATAGTCTACTCAGAGGTGATCTCTGCTTAACATGCAAGGCCATGTCAAACCCTGAGCTGTTGGACATGCTTCACTTAGACATCCCAATCCCTTAGAGCCACACGTTCCAGGGATCTAAACCTTGTCATCACAATGAACAAAACATGCTGGAGGGATAGGTTTCTGACCCAGAGACTCCCCATACTCTGGAATAGACTGCTCATACATGTCAAGCAGAGCGCCTCCTTGGCCTTCTTCAAAAGGAACCTTGATAATTGGATGGGAGATAGGAAATTCACCTCTGGTATCATGTCAGTCACCCTGCTAGACGACGGGTCCAGGGAAGTTTTTTGTGGGAAGAAGTATCCAGGGAATTGTTATTGCTAGGCTTATATAGGCCCTAGGGCCGATAGCCTAGCACCAACCTATGAACCTTTATATATATATATATTATGTGTATATATATATATATATATATATATATATATATATATATATATATATATATATATATATATATATATATATATATATTATGTATGTATGTGTGTGTGTGTATATAGAGTGAGTCAGTACTAGTGTATATTTGTGTTTAAGGCAATGTACTTAAGTTGAATTAAATATAATTTTTTTCCTACAAGATGTCTTTACCTTCACCTCTGTTAAATAGACGGTGCTACAGTATTTGTAAAAAAGTTTGCTACGTTGTGATAATTGTTGTCTATATTTTTTTATATAGTTTAAAGTCTTTCTTTCTAAAAATGTATAACTACCCATCCTCTGTAATCTGATGATGTTATTTTACTCATTGTAGAGCTTTTGTCCCTGGGTCTCAATTGAAAATGGGTTTCTGACCCAGTGGACTTTCTCGATCAACAAATGGCATTAATTTAAATTAATTAATTAGTTAATTAATTTGTTGGGTTTTGTTGAGTATAGCAGGTAGGGATGGAGCAGAGCATATGAGGGAAGAGTCATCTGTATATTGAACCAATGTAGCATGTTGGGTGGCTGTGCATAATCTACTTGTAAATATTGTCAAGAGGAGGGTCCAAAAATAGTCCCTGTAGGAAGAGAAGATAGTTTATTTTGCCATTTAACTGCTTGTTGACTGTTGATTTTCTGGAAAATCATTGAGGACTAAAGTCACTAAATAATAAGCATTTCAGTTTCCGACTTCATATCCTTCAGAGAATGTATACAAATGTAAAACCTGTTGATCTAGCAACCTTTTTTTAAGTTTATAAGCGCAATATTTAAAAATATGTTCCTCTATTTGGGCCTGTCTCCCCCCTTTACTTTTGGCTTTGTCTGGGTTTCTTGTGGTAAGACGTTGAGAAGTATGCTCCTAAGTTGTTTACAAAATGTTAGCTTCATGGTTACCTCGTTGCAGTCTGCAAAAAAAAATCATGTTTCTTTATTTAGATGCCTTATTTACTGATCTTTGCAAAATCTTTTGTCAGATGTCTAGAGTCCTTAATATGGGATGTTCTTCATCTCATATTGCTGCAGTCCTTACACTTGGGTAGTCCGCTGTCCTCGGTCGGCCCGAATATCAAAGTATTAGGCTGACGTCGGTCAAGGCGCTTAAGACTGACATCAGGACGTCAGGGTACAAATGCGCATGACCGACGTCATATCCTCAGTCTTTTTTGCCGCATGGTCCGATGCAGAAGCAGCGTTGCAAGTGCCGTTCGGCGTTCTGAAATTTTTCGAATTCGGAGTTTCAGACCGAGTCAAAGTTGGCTAAGTACCCCGTTGGGGAATATTTTAGTTTTTTCTTGCCTCAGTGGTTTACCGGATGTCAGAAAAAGTGAATAACTGTATTTCTTGTGGGAAGCAGATACCGCATAGAGATTATCATACTTTGTGTATTCCTTGTTTGGGGCCTGAGCACGACGTTGTTGGGTGTCACTTTTGTGCTAGGTTTAATAAGCGCACTATTAAGTGAAGGTTAGATTGTGCCAGGTTGGTCTTCGGGAAGCGGTGCGATTACAATATGCCGTCGGATGCTCCGACGCCCGCTTCTTCGAAGAAGCGCAAAGACAAGGCAGCTAAACCCAGGCAAGAAGAGTCGTCCGTACCGGACGCCGGTTCTTTGGAGGTGTCAGTGGAACCGGTGGTTCCACCGGAGGCTTCTCTGGAGTCCCAGGGGGAGACTTTGATATTGCAGGATGTGGCCTCTCAGGAGGCAGGTCAGGCTGAAGGGGCTTCTCAGGTTACTGTACTCCCCTCCCTTTCTAGGGTGGTTAGGCCCTCTCCTTCTGTTTCCAAGGCTTCTCCCAGAGGCAGGCCAGGTTTAGCTTCTGTTGGTGTCACTCCTAGTTCTTCAGGATCTGTGCCCAAGAAGCACATGCTCAAAATGGCTGAAGATTTAATTACTTTGATTAGAGGTTCTTTGCCCCCTCCTGATAAGAGGCCTAGGGTGGAACCAGAGTTGGGGAGTTTTGAGCAGGTTTCGGATGTTTCAGAGTCTTCGGCTGAAGACTTGCAGGAGTATTCTCCTTATTCTGATTCTGATGTGGATGATTATACTCCTTCTGCTTCTCCTCCAGAGGATTTTTCTTTTTCAGAGACTCTTCATTCTATGAGGGAACATTTTAAGTGGGAAGGTCAGGACTTCTCTGATTCCAGGAAACGGCTTAGGGAATTTTTGCTTTTACCCCAGCATAGGCCTTTGGCTATTCCTCCTGTTCTGGATGTTGTGGAAGATGTGTTTGCAGAGGCTTCACTCAATCCTGATTCTTTGCCTCCTGCTCCTGTTAAACCGGACAGGTATTACAGGGTGCCTGAAGCTCATAAATATCTGTATAAGAGTCCTAGGGCAGACCCAGAAACAGTCAGTCAGGGTCCTAAGGGTGTCAAGGCCTCTGTGGTAAAAAATCCGGTTCCTCCAGATAAAGAGGCCAGAGCTTTGGATAGATGGGGAAAGAAAGTCTATACTTCTTCCACCTTAGCTATGAGGGCTTTGAATTGCCAGTTTCACATGTTGAAATATCAAAACTATCTTCTTTCTCAATTGAAGTCTAAGGTAGATGCTCTGGCGGAAGGCATTGAGTGTAAAGAATTACAAGATTTGGTACATGTTTCTGAACAGGTGGGTAAGCATTCTTTACAATGTGGATTTGATGCTGTACAGGCTTCGTCTAGGGTGGCTGCCACTGGGTCAGTTCTTCGTAGGCACGCCTGGCTTAGGGATCAGAACTTATCTGACCATGTTAAGACAAGGATTTTAGATGCTCCTTTACAGTCTGATGTATTGTTTGGTTCACCTGTGGAGGCAGTTTTAAAGAAATTGGAAGACAAGGCTAAGTCTATGCAGACTGTTAAAGATTTTTTGCAAGTTCAGCCTCCGAAGTTTAGTAGGAATTGGCCTGCTAAGGGGTGGACGATCCTTCTTATGATTCACAGTCTAGGGAAGATCTAGACGTGGTAGGGGTAGAGCTCAGGGCTCTTTCAGACCTAGAACAGGGAGTTCACCTGCACAGTCTTCGGGTGAGGGCAGGGGCCAGTCCTTTCGTAAACAGGCCCAATGACCTACCTTTTCAGCTGCCACAGCCTTCTTGTCTGGCAGCACCTTTGGGAGGAAGGTTGGCACTCTTCAAAGAAAATTGGAGTTTAATTACCCAGGACAGATGGGTATTGGATATTATACACCAAGGTTACAGGTTTTATTTCCATACCTTGCCTCCTTTCAAAGGCATGCCAGACGTTCCTGCTCAGCAAAGAATAGAGGCTCACAAACAAATTTCTCTGCTGCTGCAAATAGGGGCCATACAGCCGGTCCCTTTGCCAGAAGTAGGCCTAGGATTTTATTCTCGCCTGTTCCTAGTACCAAAGAAGGGGAACACGTGGAGACCAATTTTGGATTTATCTATCCTCAACACTTATCTGGACATTCCCAAGTTCAAAATGTTGACGTTACAACAGCTTTTACCTCTGCTGGGCAAGGATCACTGGATGGTGACTCTGGATCTCAAGGAAGCTTACCTTCATGTTCCTATCATGCTAAGTTGCAGGAAGTATCTGCGTTTTCGAGCTGGGACTTCTCATTATCAGTTCTCTGCATTGCCCTTTGGCTTATCTACTGCGCCCAGAGTGTTCACAAAGGTTCTGGCTCCAGTGATAGCTTTCTTCAGGCTGAAAGGAATTCAGATCTATCCTTATTTGGACGATTGCCTGATTCTGGCCAAAGGAAGGGACGAGCTTCTTCATCATTTGCAATACGTGATAGCAGTGCTAAGATGCCTGGGGTATTCTGTGAACGAAATAAAGTCCAGTCTAGTACCCTCTCAAGACATGTGCTTTCTGGGTGTGAGACTGAATACAGCATCCCAGATGGCCTTTTTGACCCCGGACAAACAAAAGAATCTTTCCCTTTACTTCCAGCAATTGTCTCATCAGTCCAGGCTGACTGCAAGGACAGTCCTTCAAGCCTTGGGGTTCATGGCATCTTGTATTCTGGTACTTCCCAATGCCAAACTGCATATGAGGAAGCTACAATGGTATCTCAAAAATGTATGGACACAGCACTGCCAAGATATGGACACTGTCATTCAGATAATACCTTGCATTCAAAAGGAATTTTTGTGGTGGGCTCAGGAATGTCACCTAAACAAGGGACTCTCTGTGACCCGGCCAGAGGCGAGTCAGATTCTAACGACAGATGCCTCAGACAAAGCTTGGGGAGCTCATCTAAATGGAAAGTGGATACAAGACACGTGGCCTGCCAGACTACAACATCTACATATCAACCTGAAGGAGATGTTAGCAGTCCAATTTGCATTACTAGCTTTCAAGGATTTACTTCTTCTAGGGCAGGTGTTGGTTCTAACAGACAACACAACTGTCATGTGGTACATCAACAAGCAAGGGGGAACACATTCTTATCCTCTATGCAGGCAAGCAATGATTTTGTGGGAGACTGCTCTCAGTTTACAGCTCAATCTTCAGGCAAGGTTTCTGCCGGGAGCACAGAACTCCTTAGCAGATGTGTTGAGCAGACGAATTATGGATCCCCACGAGTGGAAATTGGATCCTCATGTATTTCAGAAATTGACAGTGTTATGGGGAACTCCAGACATAGATCTGTTCGCTTCTCCACTAAACTACCAGCTGCCAAAGTTTTGTACAAAAAGGTTTCATCCCACAGCTTGGAAAGTGGATGCTCTTTCTTTCAATTGGAGCAATCTTCATGTGTATGCCTTTCCACCTCTGCCTCTTCTCCCAAAGGTACTCCTAAAGGTCAGACAGGACAAGCCAAAGATGATTCTAATAGCTCCAGATTGGCCTCGACAGCACTGGTACCCATTACTGAGAAGTCTGGTTCTGGAGCCTCCATGGCCTTTGCCTTCGATTCCACACCTGCTGTCTCAAGAGAACAGTCATTTACTCAATGTCAAACTTCACTCTCTTCACCTAACAGCCTGGCATATTCAGTTTTAAACCCTGGAGGGTCTCAGCTTCCGCAGCAAGTTTTGAATGTTATTTTGGAGGCCAGAAGGCCTAGTACAAGGAAAGTATACGCAGATAAATGGAAGAGATTTTTATTTTGGAGTGCAGCAAAGGAATTTGATGTTGCTAAGCCTAATTTAAGTGTGGCTCTTCAATATCTTGCTGAGTTACTGGACGAAGGATTGTCCTTCTCTTCTATTAAGATTCATGCTGCAGCAATTTCTGCTCACTATGACTGTGATCCACCATTGTTTTGTCATCCTTTGTTTAAGCAATTCCTTAGAGGGGCAAAGAATATAAGACCCCACGAGAGCTCCTACTCCTGCTTGGGATCTCAATTTTGTGTTGGAGAAACTCACTCTACAACCTTTTGAGCCTGCAGCTACTGCCGAGTTGAAATATTTATCATGGAAGACTGCTTTTTTGTTGGCCATTACCTCTGCGAGAAGGGTTTCTGAATTACAGGCCCTTATGGCAGTTGAGCCTTTCTTAATTTTCCATAAGGACAGGGTATCTTTACGTACTAATCCTTCCTTTATGCCTAAGGTGGTTTCTAGTGTGGCTTTAAACCAAACTATTCATTTGCCTACTTTTTGTGCAAACCCCCAAAATAAAGGGGAAAAGATTTTGCACTCCTTGGATATACACAGGCAGTTACGATATTATTTGAGCAGAACTAAAGGGTTCAGGCAGTCTCAGCAGTTGTTTGTTTCTTTTGCGTTGGGTTCTCTGGGCAAGCCTTTGTCAAAACAAACTATTTCTAAGTGGATTGGGTTGTGTATTGCTTTCTGTTATTCCCATCATGGTAAGGAGGTTCCAGCTGGGATTAGGCCTCATTCCACTAGAGCTACTGCCACTTCTACGGCTTTTTTAAGGGGGGTGGCAACTAAAGATATTTTGGAGGCAGCTGCTTGGAGTTCAGTGCATACTTTCTCTAAGCATTACCACCTTCCACTTTACTCTAAATCTAGGGCTGGGTTTGCCACTGCTATTTTACAGGGCATTTTGGCAGCTCCTACTACTTTATAGTTTTGCCATCCTCCCTTACCTCTGCTTTGGGATTCTACTCAAGTGTAAGGACTGCAGCAATGTGAGATGAAGAACATAGTACAGTTTTGTACCTACCATAAATGTAGATGTTCGAAGATCCACATTGCTGCAGTCCAATTTACCCTCCCTCCTTCCCCTCTGTTGTTAGAGGCAGTTGTGTGGTTTGGGTTGTAAATGTTGTACATATTGTATATATTGTTCATAGGATTAGTGCAAGGGTGGTTGGTTGTTTTTGCTGTCTTTTGGTTTTGACCTTTCTGTTTAGGGTCATCTGACATCTGGGGCAAGAAAAGACTGAGGATATGACGTCGGTCATGCGCATTTGTACCCTGACGTCCTGATGTCAGTCTTAAGCGCCTTGACCGACGTCAGCCTAATACTTTGATATTCGGGCCGACCGAGGACAGCGGACTACCCAAGTGTAAGGACTGCAGCAATGTGGATCTTCGAACATCTACATTTATGGTAGGTACAAAACTGTACTTTTCTTCACTCCTTATGAATTTGGGCTTCCAGATAAATGTTCAGAAATTCTCCTAGACTCCCATCACATAGGATTGTGCTTTTAGACTGCCTTCTAGATACTTCTCTTCAAAGGCATTCCTAACATAGGAGAAGGTGAATTTGTGTTTGGGAACTTGCCTGATCTTCTACAGTCAGCTTTAGACTTTGCCAAAGAATATCTCCTGATTCTATGGTTGATGGCATTTACATTCTCATGATCTTTCCTGCCAGGTTATACATGAGAAAACATCAGTATTAAACAAAAAAAAAATGTGGACCCAGCATGCTTATCTTCTATGATTTGCAGATTCTAGTTTTGGGGTTTATCAAGAAAGAACTGCATTGGCAATAAAATGCATCAGTCTTTGCTTGGGGAGCATTTTTTATGGGGTAAATGTATGAGGCTTGTGGGACAGTTCAGATAGACCAAAACACACAAATATCAGAGATGTTAACTTTGATCCATGCTATAGAATCTTCATTACCTGTGGTTTCTGAGGCATTATTTGTGATTACCTTGACAGGGGAGCACCAGGTCTTACCCCTCTGCTGGAATGGCTTTGACGGTAGCTCTGCAGCATTGTATAACCCTCCGTGTTTTACATATACTGTTAGAGCAAAATGTATTGACAAACTAAGCAGGACTAGTGCAGACTCTCTTCAATAGAAATTGAATGAGGAGGTTTTCCAGGAACAGATCCATTTGTGGAGAGCACCTCCAATAAATCTGACTCCTTTCAAAGCCAGACTACTGAGTAACCAGAACTCTTTGCAGGCAGGCTTGGAAAAACCGATGCATTTTCATTCCTGTGGTCGGGAATTTTCATATGCATTTCCTTCCTTTCCATTGATATCCAGTGTCATTCTGAAGATTAAGAAGGGTTCTCCAAAAATTATTGTGGTGACTCCATTCTGATCTAGGCAACATCGGTTCCCCCCTTCTTATGTAATTGGCCAGAGGGAATTACCACAAACTTCCTCGCAGACTGCATCCACTCACAGAAGACGGAGAGTTTGATAGCCCCCAATCTAAAAGAACTTCATCTGACTATCCAGAAGATTCAATTCTGATGAGTTTTAGGCACCTTTTTCATGTGGATGTGCAGCAGATACTAAAGGAGGCAAAAAATCTTGCTACTAGGAAATCTTATGTTAAGAAGTGGAAACGTTTTTTTTTAGTTGTTGCCTTTCCCATAACCAGTGCTCTATTTGAGATTGCCATCTTTGGTTCTCAACCATTTGGGAGAGTTGGGTCTCTGTTTACAGATCGAATGGCATTTTCACCTGAACAGCCATTCATCGAACACATAACATCAAGCATGGCGTTCCTCGAAAGGCCATATGATTATAAAAAATATTGTTGAATGATCATAGTTGGCTAATATAAAGAAAAACAGCGTTAACGTAGGGATAAGAAAATCTGCCCTTTCCCACTGTAGTGTGTGATGTCTGAGTTGGTATATATAATTTAGCAGAGGGGTTTTGGGAGGGTGCAGCCCCTCACATAACAAGGATACGGTATTCACTGAATCATCCTCCTCATGTGGATAAGTGCCCTTCTGCTTCATCCTTCAGTGATGTCTGTGGCTTCTGACAAACCATCTCAATTGCTTCCCTCTCCAAAGTTATTGTCTTGACAAATATAGCAGAACTATGGAAAGGTTGAGGAAAAATGTTTTCACCTCTGCTACTTCAGCTTTTAGGGCTGTGAGTTATCAGACCCATATGTCTAGGTACATGTTGGCTCTTTTTTCCCAGGCCTGTCAGGTAATTTCTGATCTTCCAGACTGTGAAGGGGACGACTTCTACCCTTTCCTTGTTGGGGAATTCTCAGGTGGCTCGTCATTCATTCAGGTGTAGTTATGATGCATCAGATGCTTCCACTAGGACTGCTGCCTTTGAGTCTGTGATGAGGAGATATTTTTTGGTTCTACTTCAGCCTTTGCCCTGATATTAAGGCTATGTTGATGGATGCTCCTGTGGATAGTAAACACTGGTTTGGCAAAGCTGCTAATTTTTATTTATTTTACATTTGTTTACCAGGATGGTTCGACTAGGACAGTGCCCATTTTCAGCGAAGGCCTGGGGAAAAAAGCTCCAGCTTCAGCTTACATACAAATTCATCACATCAGATAATCGAAATTATAGAAAAAAAATGAGTGATGTTCTTCATCTCACATTGCTGCAGTCCTTACATATGGGTAGTCCGCTGTCCTCGGTCGGCCCGAATACCAAAGTATTAGGCTGACGTCGGTCAAGGCGCTTAAAACTGACATCAGGACGTCAGGGTACAAAAGCGCATGACCGACGTCATTTCCTCAGTCTTTTTTGCCGCATGGTCCGATGCAGAAGCAGCGTTGCAAGTGCCGTTCGGCGTTCTGAAATTTTTCAAATTCGGAGTTTCAGACCGAATCCAAGTTGGCTAAGTACCCCGTTGGGGATTATTTTGGTTTTTTCTTGCCTCAGTGTTTTACCGGATGTCAGAAAAAGTGAATAACTGTATTTCTTGTGGGAAACAGATACCGCATAGGGATTATCCTTCTTTGTGTATTCCTTGTTTGGGGCCTGAGCACGACGTTGTTGGGTGTCGCTTTTGTGCTAGGTTTAATAAATGCACTATTAAGCGAAGGTTGGATTGTGCTAGGCTGGTCTTTGGGAAGCGGTGCAATTATAATATGCCGTCGGATTCTCCGGCCGCTTCTGTAAGAAGCGCAAAGACAAAACAGTTAAACCCAGGCAAGATGAGTCGTCCGTTCCGGACGCCGGTTCTTTAGAGGCTTCAGTGGAACCGGTGGTTCCGACGGAGACTTCTCTGGAGTCTCAGGGGGAGACTTTGATTTTGCAGGAGGTGGTCTCTCAGGAGGCAGGTCAGGCTGAAGAGGCTTCCCAAGTTACTGTACTTCCCTCCCTTCCTAGGGTGGTTAGGCCTTCTCCTTCTGTTTCCAAGGCTTCTCCCAGAGGCAGGCCAGTTTCAGCTTCTGTTGGTGTCACTCCTAGTTCAGCAGGGTCTGTGCCTAAGAAGCACATGCTTAAAATGGCAGAAGATTTAATTACTCTGATTAGAGGTTCTATGCCCCCTCCGGATAAGAGGCCCAGGGTGGAGCCAGAGTTGGGAAGTTTTGAGCAGGCTTCGGATATTTCAGAGTCTTCAGCTGAAGACTTGCAGGAGTATTCTCCTTATTCTGATTCTGATGCAGATGATTCCACTCCTTCTGCTTCTCCTCCAGAGGATTTTTCTTTTTCAGAGACACTTCATTCTATGAGGGAACATTTTAAGTGGGAAGGTCAGGACTTCTCTGATTCTAGGAAAAGGCTTAGGAGTTTTGCTGTTACCCCAGCATAGGCCCTTGGCTATACCCCTGTTCTGGATGTTGTGGAAGATGTGTTTGCAGAGGCTTCACTTAATCCTGATTCTCTGCCTCCTGCTCCTGTTAAACCGGATAGGTATTACAGGGTGCCTGAGGCTCATAAATATCTTTATAAGAGTCCTAGGGCGGACCCAGAAACTATTAGTCAGGGACCTAAGGGTGTCAAGGCCTCTGTTGTAAAAATCCGGTTCCTCTAGATAAAGAAGCCAGAGCTTTGGATAGATGGGGAAAGAAGGTCTATACATCTTCTACCTTAGCTATGAGGGCTTTGAATTGCCAGTTTCATATGTTGAAATATCAAAACTTTCTTCTTTCTCAATTGAAGTCTAAGGTGGATGCTCTGGCGGAAGGCATTGAGTGTAAAGAGTTGCAAGATTTGGTGCATGTCTCTGAACAAGTGGGTAAGCATTCATTACAGTGTGGTTTTGATGCTGTGCAGGCCTCATCTAGGGTGGCTGCCACTGGCTCAGTTCTTCGCAGGCACGCCTGGTTAAAGGATCAGAATTTATCTGACCATGTTAAGACAAGGATTTTGGATGCTCCTTTGCAGTCTGATGTGTTGTTTGGTTCACCTGTGGAATCAGTCTTGAAGAAAATGGAAGACAAGGCTAAGTCTATGCAGGCTGTTAAGGATTTTTTGCAAGTTCAGCCTCCAAAGTTTAGTAGGAATTGGCCTGCTAAGGGGTGGACGTATCCTTCTTATGATTCTCAGTCTAGGGGTAGATCTAGACGTGGTAGGGGCAGAGCTCAGAGTTCTTTCAGGCCTAGAACAGGAGTTCACCTGCACAATCTTCGGTGAGGGCAGGGGCCAGTCCTTTCGTAAACAGGCCCAATGACCTACTTTTTCAGCTGCCAGATCCTTCTTGCCTGGCAGCACCTTTGGGAGGAAGGTTAGCACTCTTCAAGGAAAATTGGATGTTGATTACCCAAGACAAATGGGTATTGGATATCATACACCAGAGTTACAAGTTTTATTTCCATACCTTGCCTCCTTTCAAAGGCATGCCGGACGCTCCTCCTCAGCAAAGACTAGAGGCTCGCAAACAAATTTCTCTACTACTTCAAATAGGGGCCATACAAACGGTTCCTCTGCCAGAAGTGGGCCTAGGATTTTATTCTCGCCTGTTTCTAGTACCAAAGAAAGGAAACACGTGGAGACCAATTTTGGATTTATCCATCCTCAACACATATCTGGACATTCCCAAGTTCAAAATGTTAACGTTACAACAGCTTTTACCTCTGCTGGGCAAAGATCACTGGATGGTGACTCTGGATCTCAAAGAGGCTTACCTTCATGTTCCTATCAGGCCCAGTTGCAGGAAGTATCTGCGTTTTCGGGCTGGGACTTCACATTATCAGTTCTCTGCATTGCCCTTTGGCTTATCTACTGCGCCCAGAGTGTTCACGAAGGTTCTGGGCTCCAGTGGTAGCTTTCTTCAGGCTGAGAGGAATACAGATCTATCCTTATTTGGATGATTGCCTGATTCTGGCCCAAGAAAAGGATGAACTTCTTCATCATTTACAGTATGTGATGGCAGTGTTAAGATGCTTGGGGTATTCTGTGAACGAAATCAAGTCCAGTCTAGTACCCTCTCAGGACATGTGCTTTCTGGGTGTGAGACTGAATACAGCATCCCAGATGGCCTTTTTGACCCCGGACAAACAAAAGAATCTTTCTCTTTACTTCCACCAGTTGTCTCATCAGTCCAGGCTGACTGCAAGGACAGTCCTTCAAGCCTTGGGGTTCATGGCATCTTGTATTCTGGTACTTCCCAATGCCAAACTGCATACGAGGAAGCTACAATGGTATCTCAAGAATGTATGGACACAGCACTGCCAAGATTTGGACACTGTCATTCAGATAATACCTTGCATTCAAAAAGGAATTTTTGTGGTGGGCTCAGGAATGTCACCTAAACAAGGGACTCTCTGTGACCCGGCCAGAGGCGAGTCAGATTTTAACGACAGATGCCTCAGACAAAGCTTGGGAGCTCATCTAAATGGAAAATGGATACAAGACACGTGGCCTGCCAGACTTCAACATCTACATATCAACTTGAAGGAGATGTTAGCAGTCCAATTTGCATTGATAGCTTTCAAGGATTTACTTCTTCCAGGGCAGGTGTTGATTCAAACAGACAACACAACTGTCATGTGGTACATCAACAAGCAAGGGGAACGATTCTTATCCTCTATGCAGACAAGCAATGATTTTGTGGGAGACTGCTCTCAGTTTACAGCTAAATCTTCAGGCAAGGTTTCTGCCAGGAGCACAGAACTCCTTAGCAGATGTGTTGAGCAGACAAATTATGGATCCCCACGAGTGGAAATTGGATCCTCATGTATTCCAGAGGTTGACAGTGTTATGGGGAACTCCAGACATAGATCTGTTCGCTTCTCCACTAAATTACCAGCTGCCAAAGTTTTGCACAAAAGGTTTCATCCTCAGCTTGGAAAGTGGATGCTCTCTCATTCAATTGGAGCAATCTTCACGTGTATGCCTTTCCACCTCTGCCTCTCCTCCCAAAGGTACTGCTGAAGGTCAGACAGGACAAGCCAAACATGATTTTAATAGCTCCAGATTGGCCTCGACAGCACTGGTACCCATTACTGAGAAGTCTGGTACAGGAGCCTCCATGGCCTTTGCCTTGATTCCTCACCTGCTGTCTCAGGAGAACGGTCATTTACTCAATGTCAAACTTCATTCTCTACATCTGACAGCCTGGCATATTCTGGTTTAAACCCTGGAGGGTCTCAGCTTCCACAACAAGTTTTGAATGTTATTTTGGAGGCCAGAAGGCCTAGTACAAGGAAAGTTTACGCAGATAAATGGAGGAGATTTTTATTTTGGAGTACAGCAACGGACTTTGATGTTTCTAAACCTAATTTAAGTGTGGCGCTTCAATACCTTACTGAGTTATTGGACAAAGGTTTGTCCTTCTCCTCTATAAAGGTTCATGCTGCAGCAATCTCTGCTCACTATGACTGTGACCCACCATTATTTTCCCAGCCTTTGTTTAAGCAATTCCTTAGAGGGGCAAAGAATATAAGACCCCCACGTAGAGCTCCTACTCCTGCTTGGGATCTCAATTTTGTGTTGGAGAAACTCACTCTATAACCTTTTGAGCCTGCAGCATCGGCAGAGTTGAAATATTTATCTTGGAAGACTGCTTTTTTGTTGGCCATTACCTCTGCTAGAAGGGTTTCTGAATTACAGGCCCTTATGGCAGTTGAGCCTTTCTTAATTTTCCACAAGGATAGGGTGTCTTTGCGTACTAACCCTTCTTTTATGCCTAAAGTGGTTTCTAGTGTGGCTTTAAACCAAGCTATTCATTTGCCTACTTTTTATGCAAACCCCCAAAATAAAGGGGAAAAGATTTTGCACACTTTGGATATTCACAGACAGTTGCGATATTATTTGAGCAGAACTAAAGGGTTCAGGCAGTCTCAGCAGTTGTTTGTTTCTTTTGCTTTGGGTTCTCAGGGCAAACCTGTTTCAAAACAAACTATTTCTATGTGGACTGGTTTTTGTATTGCTTTCTGTTATTCCCATCATGGTAAGGAGATTCCAGCTGGGATTAGGCCTCATTCCACTAGGGCTACTGCCACTTCTACAGCTTTTTAAGGGGTGGCTACTAAAGATATTTTGGAAGCAGCTACTTGGAGTTCAGTGCATACTTTCTCTAAGCATTACCACCTTCCACTTAACTCTAAATCTAGGGCTGGATTTGCAACTGCAATTTTACAAGGCATGTTGGCAGCTCCTAATGCTTTATAGTTTTGCCATCCTC
Source organism: Protopterus annectens (assembly GCF_019279795.1). NCBI lineage: Eukaryota > Metazoa > Chordata > Ceratodontiformes > Protopteridae > Protopterus > Protopterus annectens. The sequence continues at coordinate 1,569,421,107 of NC_056745.1, read as the reverse complement.
CCTTACCTCTGCTTTGGAATTCTACCCATATGTAAGGACTGCAGCAATGTGAGATGAAGAACATAGTACAGTTTTGTACCTACCATAAATGTAGATGTTCGAAGATCCACATTGCTGCAGTCCAATTTACCCTCCCTCCTTCCCCTCTGTTGTTGAAGGTGGTGGTGTGGTTTGTGTTGTACATATTATAAATATGGTTAGTGCACGGGTGGTTGGTTGGGTTTTGCTGGTTTTTGGCTTTGGCCTGTCTTGTTAGGGCCTTCTGACATCTGGGGCAAGAAAAGACTGAGGAAATGACGTCGGTCATGCGCTTTTGTACCCTGACGTCCTGATGTCAGTTTTAAGCGCCTTGACCGACGTCAGCCTAATACTTTGGTATTCGGGCCGACCGAGGACAGCGGACTACCCATATGTAAGGACTGCAGCAATGTGGATCTTCGAACATCTACATTTATGGTAGGTACAAAACTGTACTTTAACACATTTACAGTATTAAAATTTAAAAACTAAAATATATATGAAAATATGTATGAAATAGAACAAGACTTTAAACACTTGAATATCGACAAATATATGGTTGAACTTGTATATGTGGAGGAACATAACATTAGTTAGGAAATTAAGTGGTATATGTGGAGGAACATAACATTAGTTAGGAAATTAAGTAGGGAGAATCACTTAGGCAAAGTAATGATCAAGTTCCTTCAGGATAAGGGCAAGCCTTTACAGGAACTTGAACATATTTATTTCTCCTGTACTTGTTTCAGAGAAATTGCCCCAATAAGCAACCAGCCTTTGTTCATAGCCAGTCTCACTCTTCCCCCAAGAACAGGAAAGGCAGACTTCTGTGCCCCGTAAGCCTCCTTTCTTGATGAACCAGGTGCTATCTGAGTATCCTATTCTTCCAAGCCACATTCCTCTTTCTCTTTGCCTTTCTGTATCTCTCCCTGTTTGGTTAAAGATGACTCAGGACTCTGGGGTTGTGTCCCATTATCCACCAAGGGTAGTTCATGATCTGGAAATTTCTTCTTCCTTTATAGGAATTCCTCAGACCCCCTCAGGAGTAGCTGCCCTTCTTTCCAGGGGTGCTTCGGGATCTCTTGACTCAGGGTTCTATTCAGGAAGTTCCAGTTTTCCAAAGGGGGAGGAGGTTGTACTCCAGAATGTTCCTAGTACCCAGGAAATAGGGTACCTGGAGACCAAATCTAGACCTCTCTCATCTAAATACATTTCTGAAGGTTCCCTGTTTGAATGTTGTTCCCTCAGGCTTTGTTCCTTCTTTTGCTTCTTCAAGCTTAGATGGTGTCTCTGAATCTCAAGGATGCTTATGTCCATATCCCAATTCATCCCCTTGTCAGGAAGTGTTTACATTTCTTTGTTGCTTCCTGGCATTTTCAATTCTCTGCTTTGCCCTTTCTATTGCCTTAAGGGTATTCACCAAATACATTGCTCCTATGATTGCTTTTTGCAGGCTAAGGCGGATCCAAGTCTTTCCCTTCTTGGACAACCTCTTGTTTCAGGCATCCTCTCTAGAGATCTGTTGCAAAATCTTCTCTTTGCAGTTTCCTTTCTGCAGAGCCTGGGGGTTCATTATAAATCTCAAAATGTCCTTTCTGACTCCTTTGCGGGGTCATGTCTTCCTGGGATGCAGGATTCAGTGTGTTCCTATGTTGGTATCCCTGCCTCCTCCCAAGGCCTTATAACTTTTTTCCGTCCCTTCTTCCTCTGACCTGTATAACAGCAAGGGAATTTTTGAGAGCTGTGGGGTTCATGGCGTCCACTATTTCTCTGCTGCCTTTTGCCAAACTCCACATGAGAAAATGTCAGTGGTTTCTAAAGTCAGTCTTGCCTCAACATTCTCATCCCTTTGATTTCCTAGTTCCTCTTTTCCCTTATGTAAAGCAGGAACTTCACTGGTGGATTCAGTAGTTGACTCTCAATCCAGGGCTTTCTTTTTATCCACCTCTTTCCTGTCTGTAACTTTTCACAGATACCCCAGATGTGGGATGGAGAGCAGCATTCTGCTCCCTAAAGGTGCAGGGAGTCTGGTAATCTCTCTAACAAGAAGACCACATCAGATGAGAGTGCTTCTGCTGGCCCCTTCAGGCTTTTCATCGTCTTCCCCCCCCCCCCCAGACCTCTCAAGGTGTTTACAGACAATAACACAGTGATGTGGTACGTCAACAAACGGGGTGATAAGGTCTTGTCTTCTTTGTCGGTTGGCACTCCTAGTGTGGGAACTAGCTATCCATTTGCAAGTTGCTGTTCATGCAGCATACATTCCTTCAGGTTAAAAGACTGCGGCAGACTTTCAGAGCAGGTTAGTAACTCAATTGCATGAATGGATGCTTCACATTGATGTGTTTCTGAACAATGTCCACCATTGTCCACAAGTGTGGTAATCCTCAAATGGATCTTTTTGCCTCCTCTGTGAACAGACACCTTCCTCTGTTTTGTGCCAGAGTCCCAGATCATCTAGTTTGGAAGGTGGACACCCTCTCTTTATTGGAAGGGGGTGTTTCTTTATGCTTTCCCGCCCCTTCCCCTCATTCCAAAAGTCTTGTTCAAAATTCAACAGGATGCTCACAAAATCTTGTTTGTGACTCCCTTTTGGCTGAGACCGCATTTGTTCCCTCTTCTTCTGCCTTTAGCCAGGTGCACTGTCACTGTGCAGTGTGTTGGCTTATTCTTCAGTTAAGGCCTACTTATCAGCTATTTCTGCTGGTCTGCCTTAATTACCTCCTTTAGCTTCTATATATGAAGCTAAACAATTCCTTAAAGGCAGCCTTCATCTTAAGCCTTCCAGGAAGCCTGTTCCTCCTCCCTGGGATTTTAATTTTATTTTAGAAAAATTGACCCAGGCTCCTTTTGAGCCTGCAGCCTCAGCTTTCTTGCAGCATTGCTCTTGGAAGACTGTACTTCTGTTAGTCCTTACTTCTACCAGAAAGGTGAGCATCAAGCCCTTGTGGCTTGTCCTTCTGTGTTTCATAAGGACATGGTGTCCCTTCGTACTAATCATTCCTTTATGCCCAAGGTAGTGAATGAGTTGTCTTACTCAGTCTGTTCATTTGCCTACATTTTTCCCTTCTGCGCATTCTGCCAGTGAGAAGAAGCTACATGTCGGATGTGCATAGACAACTCAGATTTTATTTGGATAAGACTAATAGTTTTAATAAATCTGATGACCTTTGTTTCCTTTCATTCTAGGTCCTTAGGATTGGCTGTATCCAAGCCAACTATTTCTTCTTGGTTTTCTAAAGCCATTTCTTTTTCGTATTCCTTTTGTGGCAAGAGCCTTTTTTCTTCTGTAAAGGCTCATTCTACTAGAGCTGTGGCTTTTTTGGGGGCATTTTCAAGGGTTTGAATACTAACTCTCTTCTTTAGGCAGCTACCTGGAGGTTCTGTGCAGATAGCAGGTAGGGATGGAGTAGAGCATATGAGGGAAGAGTCATCTGTATATTGAACCAATGTAGCATGTTCGGTGACTGTGCATAATCTACTTGTAAATATTGTAAAGAGGAGGGTCCAAAAATAGTCCCTGTAGGAAGAGAAGAAGATAGTTTATTTTGCCATTTAACTGCTTGTTGACTGTTAATTTTCTGGAAAATCATTGAGGACTAAAGTCACTATTTCATTTTCCGACTTCATATCCTTCAGAGAATGTATACATTTTACCACTACAAGTTAGATGGAATTTGCAGAGCTAGGGATGGTTTTGCTAGGGCCATCTTTCATGGTTTCCTAAAGAGCTCTGTTGGTCCTTCTTCCTCCAGCTCTGCTCACTAGTGTAATGAATACTGCAGCAGTGAAATGGAAGGACGTAGTCCAGCTGTGTAAACTCTTACCATAATGGTAGATGTCTTTCTCTTCACTGTTGCAGTATTCACTTCCTCCCTCCTCCCCCTGGTCCACTTATCTTCTGGATGTACTGATTACCTTTCTTTTCCTTGGCTGGTATTCCTACTAGGGCTGCCATTTCTGAGGTTGGTATGTCTGGACATCTCCTTTATATGCCCTATGCTATGCAAGGAACATACGTGTGACTTACGGTGTACCTTTAAGCAACTTAAAGGCTTTGGTATACTGGCCAGATCTTGGGATGCCATTGGCAGGGGATCCGTAGTGTAATGAATACTACAGTAATGAGGAGAACAACATCTACCATTATGGTAAGATTTTACACAACTGCACTTTTCTCCCTTTTGGAAATGGCCAAGAATAATTACCACAAACTTCCTTATGGACTGGACCAACTCGCACAGTACAGAGGTTGTTTAATAAATCCCACCGTGAAAGAACTTCAGCTAACTGCCTGATTGATAGTTTTAATGCTTTTTACGCACCTTTCTTTTCTTGAGTACATTTAGCGGGTCTATATTAAATTGTCGAACAGCCAGATTATCGAAAGTGCTGTCCATCGAATTCTGGTTTGTGGGATTGGGGTGCAGTGAAGATTGGGAATTTTGCCCTTTCCTCACTATAGTGCTATCTCAGAGCTGGTATATATAATTAGCGGGGGTGTGGGGGGCGCAGGCCCCACAAAACCAAGTAATGTGAATGGCACTTTCGATATTTCGGCCGTTCGACATTCGTGCCGTTCGATAATTTAATATAGACCCCATTTAGCAGGTATTACTAGGAAATCATATATTACTAAATGGAAAAGATTTTCTAGTTGGCGTTAAGGCAAGAAGCACAACCCTTTGAAGACTAGAATTTCTCTGGTTCTATGCTATCTGTGAAGTTATTATGTTCTTACTCCTCTCTCAAGATTCATTTTGTGGCTATTTCAGCATGTTTGCCTGTGGATCTTCCCCTTTCAATACATTTTCATGTCAAAATATTTTTGAAAGGGGTGCATCCCCGACCGTCTAGGTGGCTCCTCTTGGGATCTGAACTTATGTTGGAAAAATTACACTTGCTCCATTTGAACCAACTCATCAGGCTGATTTGTAGATGTTCTTTGTGTCTCACTGTTGCAGTCCTCACATTCGGGTTATCCCTGCCAGGGTAACCCTCGGCTGGCCCAAATACCAGAGGCTTAGTATTTCTGCGTTGGTTGCTGTCGCTTCAGGACTGATGTCAGGTCGTCAGTAGTATAAAGTAAGGCAGCTGATGCCATTACATCAGTCTTTCTTGCTGCAGAGCCCGAAGCAGAAGCAGTTTGCATGAGTGCCGGTCGGCCGCTACCTGAGTTTTGTCTTCCGAACTGAAGCTGAAGTCTTCTATAGCTAAGTACCCTGTTGGGGATCCTTTTTTCTTGCAATAACTACCACACCGAGACTTTCATTCTTACTGCATCACTTGCTTAGGCCCAGACCATGACGTCCCCTGCTGTCACTTCTGTGCTTTGTTCAAAGCCAGAGCTATACATCGTTGGGCCCTTATTGTAGCTAGATATTTTCGCTTACAGTTCTTGAATTCCGATATTGCTTTGGTAAGCCATCCGACAGCAGATCTTCCGAAAAAATGAAAAGATAAAGACATAGACCGCTCAGGTCCAAACCTACAGATGAAGCTTCTGTAAAGCTAGTTGTCACTTCTCCGGTCCCCAGTAAGGTGCTTTCGCAGCCCCCGATGCCCGCTTCTGTCGATTCGCAGGCTGCTACAGAGACCCTTTCGGAGTTCAGAATGCCGCAAAACTCTTCTTCGAATAAGGATCCTGTTGTTGTCTCTCCCTTGGATAGGTCTGGAGCTGCTGAGCAGGCACCGGCTTCCGAGGAAGTGCTTTGCACTACCACTTCAAGACGCAAACTGACGACTTTCACGTCTACCATTCTTTAGAAAACTACCGAGTTTCTTAGGCCCAGGGTACAAACCACACACAAGAAACCGACGACCCAATCTCAGGCACCTGCTTCCTTGCCTCAGTCTCAAATGCTTAAAATGTCGGAAGACCTTATTATGCTGATCAGGGAAAGCCAAGCTACCCCTTCCAAAAGAGAGAGCTCTATCCCCTGTAGTTTAGTCTGAAAAAGAGTCTGATGACTCTGATGCATCTGAATATGAAGACATGCAACCCCTGTCTGCTTATGAGGATTCTGATGTAGAGGATTCCATTCCTTCAGCTTCTCCCCCAGAGGACTTTTCATTTTGGGAAACCCTTCATACCTTAAGGGAGCATTTCCTGTGGGAAAGTCAGGATTCTGATGAAGTCTGGTAAAAACAGATGAAAGCGCGCTCAATCTCAGGTTGCTGTTTGTCTTTTTTGGAATTAAAACTTGGTTCATTGATTATTTCATCGACCAGTGTTTTTCATTCAGTATTTACTGTGCACCACTCGGAGCTGTGTGACTTTTGGCTACTACAGAGTTTGGCACAGGATATACCCTTTATTGTGGAGTCGGCGGTATCCGTTTTTCTTTAGTGTACACTTTGTGTGGAGGAGTCGTGTGCTTTGAAAGTCAGGACTACCCTTGGTCTAAAAAGAGACTCAGGGAATTCTTAAATCTTCCACAGCACAGACCCCTGGCCATCCCCCCAGTACTTGATGTTGAAGAGGATGTTTTCCTGGAATCCAGTTTGACTCCTGACACCCTCCCCCTGCACCCAGATAACCAGACAGGTATTAGAGTCCCTGACTCTCACAAATTTCTTTTTAAAAATCTTACTGCTGACCCTGAGGTAATTTCTCAAGGGCCTAAAGAAATGAAAGCAACCTCTGCTAGGAATTCCACCCCCTCAGATAGGGATTCCCGAGCACTAGACAGGTGGGTTATAAAAGTATACACCTCTGCTACTCTTGCTATCAGAGCACTAAATTTCCAGTTCCATATGCCAGAATTTCAGCAACATACCCTGGAACTCGAACAAAAAATGTCTTTTTTTCCTGCTTGTGCAGAATCTGAAGAGCTACAAGAATTAATGCATTCTGCCATTCAAGTAACTAAATACACTTTGCACTGTGGTGTTGATGCCTTAGAAGCTTCTTGCAAGCCAGCAGTCACCGGTTCTGTCCTTAGAGTACAGGCATGGCTTAAGGAACAGCCCTTGCCAGACCATGTTAAATCTAAATTGTTGGATGTACCCTTGCACAAAGACAACTTAATTGGCAGAGGAGGTCTTAAAAAGATGGAAGAAAAAGCTAAATCTATGCAGACAGTTAAGGATTTCTTACAGATCCAGCCACCCAGGTTCAGAAGGCATTGCCCCTCCAAGCACTGGTCGTTTCCTGCTCCCACCATGTCATTTCAGCCCAGACCCCCAGACAGCAGCCATGGAATGCAGAGATCTAAACAGTGGACTTACTCCATTTCAAAAACAGGGAGTTCTAAGCCACCCCTTATGGTCAGAACTCACAATGACTCTCCTCCCCCACCACCTCCCTCTGCCCACCTTCACTTACCCCTAGGCGGAAAATTCTCCTTTGACACAAGCACCTGGGCCACCATTACAAACGACCGCTCGGTTCTCAACAGTGTCCTAGGGATACAAACTCCAAAAGGTTTCCCAGATCTACCTCCAAACCAGTGGGCAGAGGCACAAAAGAAAGTCCTTTCTCTGCTGTCTATGAGGGCAATAGAGCACATTCCTGCAGAACAGAAAGGCCAAGGTTTCTACTCCAGACTTTTTTTGGTACCCAGAAAAGAGGGCACCTGGCGCCCCATCCTCTGTCTATCCATTCTAAACACCTTCCTGGTGATACCAAAATTCATAATGCTCACCCTTCAGCAGCTGCTACCCATGCTCTTCAAGGATGCTTGGCTAGCCACCCTAGACCTAAAAGAGGGCTACCTCCACGTTCCTATCAGCATATCATGCAGGAAATATCTCTGCTTCAAGGCTGGATCTCTTCACTTCCCTTTGGCTTATCTACTGCTCCCAGAGTTTTCACAAAATGTCTGGCTCTGGCTATTGCCTTTTGCAGACAAATGAATATCCAGATTTACCCATTCTTAGATGACTTCCTAATTCAGGCAGACAGCCAGGAAAAGCTGCTCAAGCACCTGGCCTTTGTAAAGTCCCTACTAACCTCCCCTAGGGTACACAGTCAACCAAAAGAAATCCAAACAGGTGCCCACCCAAAGGATTATATTTTTGGGAGCAAGCCTGGACACAGCATCTCAGATGCCATTCCTTACAACAGAAAAGCAAACTTTACTGACAGCCGACTTCTCTCAACTAGCCACCAGACCCCAGTTATCTGCAAGGAAAATCCTGCAAACTCTGGGGTTCATGGCATCTTGCATTCTACTCATTTCATATGCCAGACTGCATATGAGGAACCTTCAGTGGTACCTAAAAATCCTTTGTTGTCAACACTCTCAAGACCCGGAGACTCTTATACCCATAATACCTTGCATCAGAAAAGGTTTTCTTTGGTGAGCAACAGCATCCTCCTACAACAAGGGACTGACTACCTTTCTCACCACCCGCTGCTGCCCAGACCCTCACCACAGATGCTTCAGACTATGCCTGGGGTGCACACCTGGACGGCAGGTGCATACAGGGCCAATGGAGCTCATAACAAATCCATCTGCACATCAACCAAAAAGAGACAATAGCTTTCCGGCACGGTTTGACAGCTTTCAAGCCCCTTCTTTCCCCAGGGGCTCTCCTGATCAAAACAGACAACACCACTGTGATGTGGTATATCAAGAAGCAGAGAGGGACTCTACTCCTACCCTCTATGCAGGCTGGCTATGATCCTTTGGCACACATCCGCTGCCATGCAACTCCACCTGTTAGCACAATTCCTACTAGGTTCTCAAAACTCTCTGGCAGATCACTTGAGCAGAAATCTTCTGGACCCACACGAGTGGCAGCTCGACAAAAGAACCTTCACCTTAATAACTCAGAAATGGGGCACCCTGAAGGTCGACCTCTTTGCCTCCCACACCAACCATCAGCTCAGCAAGTTCTGCACCAGGGAGCATCCCTGCATAGCTTGGAAAGTGGATGCCCTGTCCTTCCCCTGGGTCAGTCTATTGGTGTATGACTTTCCTCTACTACCGCTCATCCCCAGGGTACTGCTCAAAATAAAGGAGGAGAAACCAATGATTATTATTGCTCCAGACTGGCCTCGCCAGCACTGGTGCCCACTGCCACCATGTCATCTCACTCGGATTCCAACCCTCCTGACCCAGAGGGAAGAAGAATTCATGCATCCCCAATTGCAGATCCTCAATTTGGCAGCTTGGCTTATTCCCTAACCCCCCGATCAATCCGCCAACGTCAGTAAACAGGATGTCCTTCAAGGATGCATCTGCAGTCATCACATATGGGTTGTCCTGCCTCAGGCAGCCCTTCGGTCTGCCGGATTCCAAAGTCTGGGTCTGGCTTCGACTGATGTCGCACTTTCCCCGACGTCAGAGCGTCTGGGGTATAAAAGCATCAGCCGACGCCATCTTCCTATTACCAAAACCGCACAACCGACTACCTCGGCCCCCGAGGCCCCGGCCGAGTCGGTTATTGAATTACCTACTGAAACCGGTGTCCAGGATCCTTCAGACACCATTCCTTTAGATAAGTCTACTCCTGCACGTGGTGCAGCCAGACCCCCTGCTTCCATGTCCATTAAGGCTTTCTCTATGGCTAAAGCTGCTAAACTTACTAAAGCTTTGCCTCCCAAGGTTTCCTCTCAGAGACCTTCTACTGGCTCTCAGATTCTTAGCCTAGCAGAGGATCTGATTTCTTTAATTAGAGGTTCCCAACCTCATCCGGACAGGGGCTCTCATCCACCTCCAGACAAAAGGTCCAGGGTTGAGCCCTCTGACCCCCAGTCCTCAGATGAGTCCACTGATGGCTCTGCTCTGTCAGACCACCAGGAGGAGGCTTATTCGGCCTACGAGGATTCTGATGCTGAAGAATCTATTCCCTCGGCCTCCCCTCCTGAAGAGTTTTCCTTTGGAGAGACATTACACTCTGAGAGAACATTTTCAATGGCAGGGTCAGGAATTCTCTGATTCCAGAAAGAGATTAAGGACCTTTTTACATTTACATCAACATACAGCTACAGTCCCAGTTCGTGCCAGGTAAAGACAATATTCTGGCAGACGGCTTAAGCAGAACTACCATGGATGCACACGAATGGGTGCTGCACCCAGACATCTTCTCACTCATCACACAATCATGGGGAAGCCCGGAAATAGATCTGTTCGCTTCCCCCCACAATCATCAACTGAGGAAATTCTGCTCAAGGACATACCACCCACAAGCATGGAAAAGTGGACGCTCTCTCTTTCAGCTGGAAAGCTCTAACAGTGTATGCTTTCCCACCTCTCCCATTAATGACCAAGGTCCTACTGAAGATCAGGACAGAGCAGCCCAGGGTGATTCTGATAGCTCCAAACTGGCCAAGACAGCACTGGTACCCACTGTTAAAGAGCATGTCACAGACAAAACCATGGCCTCTCCCCCTATGGCCACTCCTACTGACGCAGCACAATTTCAGGACTCTGCACTCCAACCTGAAAACCTTGCAGCTAACTGCCTGGAGAATACCGTGACTACTCCTCAGGATAACCTATCCCAGAGAGTGAAGGATATTATTATGGAAGCTCGCCGGCCTTCCACAAGGAAGGCATATTCAGCAAAATGGAAAAGATTTCACACCTGGAACACAGCAAAGGGCCTAGATGTGACAGTGATGAACATGGCACATATACTGGAATATTTGGCAGAATTGTTCCACAATGGCCTGTCTTACTCTTCCATTAAGATACATGCCTCAGCAATCTCAGCAGAATACAATGTTAATCCACCTGTCTTCTCAAATCCTCTCCTAAGACAGTTTCTAAGAGGAATCAAAAACATCCTCTACCTACTTGGGACCTTAATTTCGTGTTGGAAAAGCTAACACTTCCTCCCTTTGAACCAGCAGCATCGGCAGATCTACAGTTTTTGTCTTGGAAAACTGCCTTCCTTCTGGCCATAACCTAAGCAAGAAGAGTATCTGAGTTACAAGCTTTAATGGCAGTGCAGCCATTTCTTATCTTTCATCAGGACAGAGTCTCTTTGAGGACCAATCCTACATTTATGCCAAAGGTGGTATCCAGGGTATCTTTGAACCAAGCTATTCACTTGCCTACATTCTTCCCACAACCACAAAATAAAGGGGAGAGACTTCTGCACACCCTGGAAATACACAGACAATTGCGCTACTACTTGGACAGAACTAAGAGTTACAGAAAGACTGACCAGTTGTTTGTAGCATATGCTGCTGGGGTACAAGGAAAAGCAATTTCCAAACAGACAATTTAAAAATGGATAGGGAATTGCATTCATTTTTGTTACTCCTTTCATGGAAAAACTGTGCCTGCTAACATTAGACCTCATTCCACGAGAGCCACAGCCACCACCACAGCCTTCCTAAGAGGGGTGGCTACCAAGGACATTTTAGAAGCTGCTACATGGAGCTCCGTGCATACATTTGCCAAGCATTACAATTTACCTTTATATTCCAGATCCAGAGCAGGTTTTGCTACGGCAGTCCTGCAGGGTATCCTAACCACACCATCCTTTACTTAGTACCTCCCCCCCCAGATTGGCTATGGTATTCTACCCATATGTGATGACTGCAGATGCATCCTTGAAGGACATAGTACAGTTTTGTACCTACCATAAATGTAGATGTCCGATAGGTATGCATCTGCAGTCAGGTTTACCCTCCCTCCTTCCCCGCTGTGGTATTCCTAGGGTGCTTACCCCTCTATTAGCTAGCTGGGGGAATCTATTATGGTGTATTTGTTTGTATATACATGTATATATATTTTTGCAAATGTTTGGAATTTTATTGCATTCCTCCAAATTTAGCCTTCCTAGAGGGCACCTGGCATCTGGGGCAAGAAAAACTGAGGAAGATGGCGTCGGCTGATGCTTTTATACCCCAGACGCTTTGACGTCGGGGAAAGTGCGACATCAGCTGAAGCCAGACCCAGACTTTGGAATCCAGCCGACCGAAGGGTTGCCTGAGGCAGGACAACCCATATGTGAAGACTGCAGATGCATACCTATCGGACATCTACATTTATGGTAGGTACAAAACTGTACTTTCTAGATGTTATACGTGAGGCCAGACACCCTGGCACTGGAAGTCTTATGCTGACAAATGGAAAAGATTATGCACCTGGATTCAGGCTGAGGGAGCCAATACGGCACAGGCCTCCCTTCCTCTCATCCTGGGTTACTTAGCTGACCTACTACACAGTGATTTCTTTTTCCTCTATTAAAATTCATACCTCTGCTATCTCTGCTCGTTTCCCCACTGAGCAGCCCCTTTTCTCACACCCTCTGATCAAACAGTTCCTAAGAGGGGCTAGCAACTTGAGGCCACCCAGAGCACCAACCTCATCTTGGGACCTTAACTTTGTGTTGGAAAACCTCACCCTGCCCCCTTTGAACCAACCTCTTTAGCAGAGCTAAAATTTCTCTCCTGGAAGACAGCTTTCCTTCTGGCCATCACTCTAGCCAGAAGGGTCTCCAAGCTGCAAGCACTCATGGCTGTGGAACTCTTCATCATCTTCCATGCTGACAGGGTATCCCTCAGGACTAACCTATCCTTCATGCCCAAGGTGGTGGCCAGTGTGGCTCTCAATTAATCCATTTATTTGCCCACCTTTTTCCCTAACCCGCAGAACAAGGGGGAAAGGATCCTGCACTCTCTCGATGTGCACAGACAGCTCATTTTCTGTCTAGACAGGGCTAAATCCTTCAGTAAATCTGATCAGTTGCTGGTTAGCTTTGCTGCAGGGGCAGAGGGCAAAGCCATCTCCAAACCATTTCCGAATGGATAGCACACTGCATCCATTTCTGCTACAAGCAACACAGAAAGCCTCCCCCCACCCCCAAGGGGGTCAGGACTCACTCCACCAGAGCAGCCTCCACCTTTGCAGCTTTCCTCAGAGGAGTTTCCACCAGGGACATCCTGGAGGCTGCCACCTGGACATTTGTTCACACTTTTACCAAATGTTACCACCTGCCTATTTTCTCCAAATCCAGGGCAGGGTTTGCCTCTGCAGTTTTGTAGGGCATCCTAGCCAGCCCCTAGTTTCCTGGACTGCTTAGTCCTCATGGTATCCTTTCCTTTCCTTTCCTTTCTGCAGGGCTAGGCCTGTTTAAGTTAGAGGACCTAGTCCTCCTCCTCATTCTCTGTGTGCGTGTGTTATACTAATCAGAATGTCTAAAGAGAGTAAGGAGCATAAGCCATCTGGCTTCAAGAAATGTGTTAAGTGCTCCCAAAAGATGTCCTTGACGGATGGTCACTGTAACTGCGTTTACTGTTTAGGGGCCATCCATTTACAGGAGACCAGTTTATTTTGTGATGTATTTAGACCTAGGGTGTTGCAGGACAGGAAGAACAAATTAATCCTAAAACGTCTTCTTAAACCTTCCTTCGAGGAAGATTTGTCTAGTTCCTCATCATCCTCTAAATCTACCAAAGGAAAGTCAAAATCTGCCAAGAGGCCCTACCCGGCACTGGCTGGTGTCTTGGAGCAACCTCTTAAAGTTGCAAAAACTGTCTCATTGGCTCAGCAAACCTCAGAGCCAACTGAGAGTGGCATGTTGTTGCAGGGTCGGTTCCCAGTTGTTCGGAGCTGAGCGCTGAGACTCTTGAGATTGCTTCTCGGAGTCGGTCTATGGACCCTCTACCAGTCTCCTTGTTAGTGAAGTCTCCTGTACCTTCGAGATCTCAATCTCCTACTAGGTCATCCAGGTCTTCCAGGAATCTATCGGAAGAAGATGTGGAGAGGGTAGTGCTGAGACTTTTGAAGTAGTCTGCTTTGCCTAAATTAATTATTTATTTATTTACATTTGTTGACTGGGAGTGTCCGACTGGATGTAGGTCCATTTTCAGTGGAGGCCCTGGGAGAAAAGCTCCACAGTTAAAATAAACAGACAGTAGTTACATTGGATTACATAGCGATTAATTTGATTAACATAGCAATTAATTACAAACATATTTACAGATGAAGAACATAGTACATCAGTAGACAACTAGAATCTTTATCTGAGAAGTACATAACAGACATTAACAAATATTACAATAAGAAGTTCCTGCTGTATAATAAGTACTAGGCTTATGAGCATCTGAGCTTGCTATAATCAAGGTAGTTAGTGGGGTGGAAAGAAAGGTAGAGGTTGGATGGGGTGGGTGATATTAGAGTGGGAGTTGCAAGGGCATAGCCAGCATGTTTTTAGGTGTGCTTTTAGTAAAGTTTTGAAGTGGGTGCATGATATTACGGAGGTAATTGTGGGTGGGAGGGAGTTCCATAATTTGGCTATCGCGCAAGAGAATAGTGCTTCACCAGCAGAGTTATTGGCTTTAGTGATCTGCAAATGATTTTTGTTGCTGGATCTTAGTGGTCTGGTGGTGCGATAGGATTGGAGTAGATTCTGGAGGAATAGGACATTTAGTGGCTGGTTTACTAGTTTGTGGGTGAGTGAGAGTTGATACCATTGAAGGAGGTGAGGGAGTTCAAGCCAGCCCAGTTCAGCAAGTGAGAGACAGTGGTGACTATGGTAGGATGCCCCTGTGGTGAATTTGGCGATTTTGTTGTAGCAGGTCTCTAGCTTGTATAGATCGCAGTGCCTTAGGTTGGTATATATTGGAGAGGCATAAAGTAGGGTGGAGATAAGATGGGAATTTGCTATTGAAATCTTTGCTGCTTTGGTGAGAAGTTGCTTATTTCTGTATAACGCTCCTAGTTTTTTGTGGACTTTTTTTATGGTCATGGATATGTGAATGTCAGATTTTAGTTTGTCTATTTCCACTCCTAGCAATTTGGTGTGTTCAGTTGGGTATATAATGGTGTTATCTTTTGCTGTGATGTTAAAGTGAGAGTTGTTTTGAGTATGTTTGGTGGGTTGGAAGAGGAGTAGTTGAGTTTTGTTTGGGTTGAGTATTAATTGGGCATCGGATAACAAAGTTTCAACAGAGGAAAAGGCTTCCTGTGTGACTTTTTGCAGTTTGGGTAGGGACTGGGCTGAGCAGATGATGGTTGAGTCATCTGCGTATTGTACGAGTGTGCCATGTTTGGTGGCAGAGGCTAGATTATTGGTGAAAACAGAGAAGAGTAGGGGTCCAAGGATGGATCCTTGGAGAACCCCTATGGAGACAGGTAGTTGGGGAGATATGTCACTCTGCCATACAACGGATTGTTGGCGGTCAGACAAGTAACTCTGAAACCAGTTGGTGACTGACTGAGAGAAGGATAGGTTATTGAGGACAGAGATAAGTTGTTTGTGTGGGACCATGTCAAATGCTTTAGATAGGTTTAGGAAAGTAGCAGAGGAAAGAGAGCCATTGTTTTTATGCTGAAGGATAGTGTTAGTAAAGGAGAGTAAGGCAGTGGTGTTGCTATGGTTTGGTCGGAAGCCATGCTGAGTATTGGAAAAGAGGTTGTTGGTAAGGAGGTAGTCTGAGACCTGAGAGTGTATGCATCTCTCTAGTATTTTTGAGAGTGGAGAGAGAATAGCTATGGGTTGGTAATTGGTTAGTTCTGTGGAGGGTCTGCCTTTGTGGAGGGGGAATTTATATGTGATAATTTCCACAGTGTGGGAACATAACTTTCTGACAGAGATCGGTTAATCAAGATGGATACTGGGTAGACCAGAGCATCAGCTGCGATTTTGTTATATATTCACTTGGGAGGTTGTCTGCTGCTAATTTGGTGGGCTTAAGTGTAGTTAAGAGTTTTTTTATGTTGGAGGTAGGTACAGGAGAAAAAGAGAATGCAGTGGGGAGATTACTAGTTGAAGGTGTGGGTTGGAGGGGAGGGGATTGTGTTGTTTAGCTAGTGATAGTATGGTTGTGTGAAGTGTGTGTTGAATGGGTTGGCAATATTTTCGGAGGAGTGAGGGATGTTAGGAGAAGGGGTACTGACTTTACCTGGGTGGAGGATGGATTTTATGGAGGACCAGAATTGTTTGGGGCTGTGTTGGGAGGAGTCTAGGGCAGACTCGTAGTATTGGAATTTGTCCTGTTTTATTAGCTTTTTGACTCTGTTGCATAGTTCTAGGAATTTCTGTCTAGTTGAGAGGGTTTTGGTTTTGCGCCAGTGCTCCCAGGCTTTATCCCTGTTTTTCATTTCTGACTTAGTGGTTTTCTGTAGCCATGGGGAGGGTTGTGCTTTGGTTCTGTAAAGTCTTATGGGGGCATGGTAATTAAGGATGCTCAGGAAGGTAGTATTAAAAAATTTAACTGCGTCATCAAGAATGAGGTACTTTAGAGGATGCCATTTACATTCTTTGAGGGATGAGATGAATGTGAGTGGGTTCAAGTTTAGTTTTTTACGTATTTGACGGTAGATGACAGGTTTAGCTTGGTATAGATATTTTTTGAGTTGGAATGTTGGGGAGTGATCACTGAGGCTATCTGATAAGCAGCTTGGCAGCTTGTTATATATGACCAAGGGCTCTTACTGACTAGTATCCAATCCTGGGTAGTGTGCTTGCTGGAGTTATTTATCCTGGTTGGCGACTGGACTAGTTGGGTGAAGCCATGAAGGTTTACATGATGGGTTGGATGGTTGCCAGAACAGGATTGCCAATCAATATTGAAATCACCTAAAATTATAGTTTCTTGGGGAAGATGGTGGGTAGACCAGCTGAGGATGTTTTCTAGTGGAGGGATGATGTTCTTCATGTTTCACTGTTGCAGTCATTACATTTGGGTAATCCTGCTGGCAGGTTGCCCTCAGCTGGCCTGAATTCCAAAGTCTTGGGTCCTGCGTCGGCTGCTGTCGCCCCTTCCCTGATGTCAGGTCGTCAAGGGTATAAAAGAAGCAGCCGACGCCATTTTCTTCAGTCTTTTTTGCCGTGTGGTGCCCGAAGCAGAAACAGTTCGCAAGTGCCGGTCGGCCGACTCCTGAGATTTTCGTGTTTGAGTTTCAGATCCGAAGTCTTCACTAAAGGTAAGTACCCCGTTGGAGTGGATATACTTATAATATTTAGGCTTAGTAGAAGGAAGTCACTTGGCTTTCTATTGTCTGTGATATGGGAGACGTTGTGGTTTCTAGTCTGATTATGAGGATTGGGTTTGGAGATGGTAGGGCCAGGGTTGGGGTGGATGTCTCCCCTTAGGGCTAGTTTTGATATGCATGAGGTTATTAGTTTTCTCAGTTTTTGAATGTGTTTGTTTATTAGGGAAGCCTTGTGATTGTGCTCTGTGGGTAATAAGTATGGTGGGTGGGTTACTATGTTAAGCTGTAGGGATGCTTTATGTTTGAGTAATATAGTTGGTAGAATATGTGGGAGGTGCATAGGGATGGTTCTTGAGTTGGTGGGAGGGGAGCTGAGTGAGGGTGAGACATGAGTGGTGGTGTGAGTACAGTGGTAGTGGTTGAGTGGGGGAATGATGGAGCTTTGGTAGGATGTAAGATATGCAAGGAGAGTGAATGCAGTGAGCATAGGTAAGGTATGCTTGTACATGTCAGTTGAGAAGGTGTGATAGTAGTGGGAAGATGGAGGAGGTAGTGTTGAGTTAGCGCTGTGGTTGGCTATTGGAAAGATGGGTGGGGTTTGTGAGTGTAATAAAGGTAGGACCACTGGATGTGGGAGGGAATAGGGGGCAGGGTGAGGAGCGAAGCGGCTAGAGACCCTGTTAGTGGCTCTTAAAAGGGCGCTAGAAACAATCGGATAACAGAGTAAACTGATAAATGAACATATGATAGTGACAAAGGGTGGTTGTAGTTTTAAAAATGGTGCCTGCCACAGGTAATATTTATTAACTTTGGGATTGGCTTAAGGTAATAAACAGGGGAGGGGGAGAGCAGGGGTGTGAGCAGGCAGTTCTTTTGTACTGCTGCTAATGAGCCAAAGCAAAGACAAGTTTGTGTTTAAGAAACAATCAGAATTGACCAAGGACTGCTCTGAAACTGTAAGTCATTTATTAACCATTTCTCAGGTGGAAAAACAGGATAACCTTGTATCAGTAGGCTACTGTGGTCTCAGTTTAAACTAACAAACGCACAGTATTGATCAGTTATGGATATGATTTGCTAACAGAAAGGAGAAAGTGGAAGGTGTGTGTTTGTGTGTGTTGCTTACAAGCCAAAGCACAGTGCTCCCCAGGAGAAAAATGAATATTGGCTCAAATAGATAGACACATACTCATAGTTAACTTTAGCTGTTTGCAGACAGTTCAGACCTGGACTTTTCTTATAAGAATGATAAAGGTGATATATTGATGTTGGCTTCGACCCGGTCTGCTTTGGATCCACTTGAGCTCGTTCAACCCTCTGTGTTCATTCCTTCTCCGAGCCATACGTTTTTTTTGGAGCCAGAGTGCTTGGTACCACCAGTGGAACCTTTGGCTCCAGCTCCCATTGTGGTTGTTTCGGAGCTGAGTTCTGCTCAGACACTTTCAGTGCCATCTGTAGTGTCCAGAGGTTGAAGTTCTCCTGTCGGCCCCGACAGGGATGCTTAGAACCGAACTTCTTCAGTTCCAAGTCTTCCTGTTGGTACGTTGGCTAGGGTGAGTTCAGACCCTGAGTCTATCTCTGAGCCAATGGCTCTGGTGCCAACGGCATCCTAGGTCTCCTCTGAGCCGGAGAGGTCGGCTTTCGAGATGATGATGAGTGTGCTGTCCCGACCGGCTCCTACCAGAGGTACCGGCACCACCCCCCATAGCACCTACTTCTGTCTCAGCTCCTACTTCCTCCAGCGGCAGCAGAGACCCCCCAGCCTCAGGAGCCACCAGCCGTTGGCCCCCACTCTTCCAAGACCTCCCCGGAATGTCCTTCTGAGGAGCCCCCATGGAAGAGGACTTGTAAGAGGAAGCATGTCGACTCCCAGGATGAGTCTTTGGCATCTGACATTGACCTCGAGGAGTCAGAAGGGTCCCCCAAATCGTTCTCTGATGATGTCTCCTTTGTAGACATCTTCGAATTCCTTAAACAGAGGTGCGGCTGGCCCACTGTCACCCCTTCTGATGAGGAGTCAGTGTACCTGAAGGCTTTCGGGTCTCCACCTTCTGCCTCTTGGGTGTCTCCACCTTTCGACGAACTGAAGGATTTAGTTAGGCGAAAGGTGTGGGATACCTCTGATGCCGTGGAGCCAGTCCCCAGGAGACCAAACAAGTTCCTTTCTTCCCCTCCAGGAAAAGACTTATCTAAAGGTGTGCCTGTAGATGCCATGGTGGTGGCAGCAGCAGCCACTAAGAAGGAGTTAGGTGAGATGTCTTCTTCTGCTCATCCACCGAAATAAGGAGTCTCGAACAATGGACAGATACGGGAAGCTTATCTTTTGTTCAGCGGCATTTACCCTTAAATCGCTGAATCACCTTACTCACTTTACGAGGCTCCAGAGCAATCTCCTTAAAGAGTTGGGAGATTCTCTACAAGATACATGTACTGAGGGAATCCCTGACAAGGTTTCTGCCCAGTTGTCCACTTTGACCTCTATCGTTAAACTCCTCTATGCGGCTTATTTCGTATGCAGCTGATGGAGCGAGTAGAGCTGCAGGTTCAGGAATTTCCCTGAGGTGTCATTCCTGGATGCATTTGTGTAACTTTATGGAACCGCTTTAAGTCTACCTTTACCAACACCCCAGTCGACAGTTCCACATTGTTTGTATCCAAGATAAGGGACACTTTCACCTGCTGCGAGCAAGAAGGAAAAACACTCTCTTCCGTGGGAGTACTTTTTACTGTTCCCTCTAGACCATACCCTAAGGGGGAGAGGGCCAGTAAAATGTGGTTCATGATGTCCTAGAGGTTTTTCCAGGAGGCACAGGGTGAGTCCTCCTTCAGAGGCAGAGGAGGAGGAGGAAATGGTAGACGTTGCCCCTAGAGGCAGGGGTGGTCCGCAAAACCAGGGAGGTTGCTATTCCATTCGGGGCCAGCCTTACCAGCACTCCTGATGTGGGGCTTGACTGTGCTTCTCTGGGGCCGGTCGGAGGTCTCATTTCTTTGTATCCAGAAGCCTGGCTAAGTATCACTCAAGACAAGTGGGTACAAAGAATTATTACCAGAGGTTATGTAATACCCTTTTCTCTTCCACTCTTTGTTCCCAAGAAGATCCCAGATGTTCCACCCAATCACAGGGATCAGCAACTGTGGAGGTCAACAAGTTGCTGTCAGAGTCATCCAAACCGTCCCAGCAGACCAAATAGGATTCGGAACTTACTCCAGATTCTTTTTAGTGCCAAAACGTACAGGGGACTGGCGGCCCATTCTGGACCTCAGCAGATTGAACAAATCAGTAAAGGACAAGTTCCGGATGGCAACACTGCAGTCTATACTCTCGTTGTTAGGGAAAGACAATTAGATGTGTTCATTAGAGCTCAAAGACGCTTACTACCACATAAAAATTGACAGGGCGTCAAGAGTCATCTACGCTTCTGGCTGGGAGCCTGTCACTTCCAGTTCCGTGCTCTGCCCTTTGGTCTCAACACAGCCCCTAGGGTGTTCACCAAATGTATGGCAGTAGTGACGGCTCACCTGTGACTT
This sequence comes from Protopterus annectens, assembly GCF_019279795.1. Lineage (NCBI taxonomy): Eukaryota > Metazoa > Chordata > Ceratodontiformes > Protopteridae > Protopterus > Protopterus annectens. The sequence goes on along the minus strand of NC_056745.1, from coordinate 1,569,400,717 downwards.
CAAGGATTCCAGGTGTTTCCGTATATGGACGACTGGATCCTGACTGCCCCCACCAGGCATCTACTCCTTCAGAGCAGGGACAATAGTGTTCAGCTTTGTGCCCAAATGAGAATCTCTATAAATTGGGAAAAATCTGCCTTATTGCCCTCTCAGTCTGTGATATTTATAGGCGCAGAGGTAGACCCAGTAAACATGGTGGTTCGTCTTCCTGCCGAAAGGGCACAAATTAAGACTTATTCCTTCTTTCTTGGATATGCTTCTTGTCACACCCACCACATAGCTGCGCCTATTGTGTAAATGCATTATCCCTCTTCTGTTCTCATCTGTCATTGAGTTATTCTAGTGAAACGTGATAAGTATTGTATTCTGTATTTTTTCCAGTGCTTAAAGTTGTGTTTGATAACAAAGGTTGAGAAATGGCGCAAGAAAACAGTCAAAGTGGTATAAGGATATTGAGCTGTGCAAGGAAAAATGGCAAGTATGTGTTTGTGTGTATGAGTTGGGGTGGGGAAAGAAGTCATCACTGCATGTTACAAACAAATCATTACCTCTGAACAGCCGTACTATGCTTAAGTTTGTTGAATCTTCACAGTAACTTGGGCATTATGAGCTCTGTTGTGGTTAATAATATGTACAGATTTTCTATATGTTCCTTAACAAGAAAACTCTCTCAAGTGGGCTGGAAAACCACTGGAACTCTCCCCTCTTGAGTGTGCAAAGTATGGCTGGATCAACATCGAGACGGATATGCTGAAGTGTTGTACATGTGGTGCTTTCTTATGTGCTACATTGCAGCCAACCATGGATCTCACCAAGTGTTAGTATTTCATACGTTTGGTTATTTATTTTCAGATCACTTGAAGTGAGGCAGTATTGGCAAAAATGGATTATTAAAATAATGCGTCTATACTGGTAGCTTTTGCTGATCAAAAAATAGTGCTAAATGATTATTATTGAACATCACTGGTAAATGGGACACATTTTCTAATGTGTCCTGTATCTTGAGAAAAAATTTTTTGAAGGGGGCCACATCTCTACAGAACATTACCTTCTACCCTTCTTTACTTAATATAACCAACTTAAAGGACAGCAATGGGATTCTGTTCTTAAATGCTCAACTTTTCTGTCTTTTTCTCCCTGTTTACTATCCCTGCTATGAATAAACAACAGTACAGCATTTAAAGTATTTTAAGCCAACTATTTCTCTCCACTAGAGTAGTACTTTACTGTACTGGTGGTGGTTTCACTTTCAAAAAACTTTTATCCCACCCTGGAAAAGCTTGCTGCAGTCTCTAATTCACTGATGTCATCAAGGCCACTGAATACAGGTAGTTTTCTGGCCATTTCCCTCACCAAACTGACATCAGCACAACCGTCCTAAAAACCCACCCATGCTGTGATGTCACAGCTCCCTGGTCCTTCCCCTACAGAAAGTAGACTAGAAGGAGGAACCATACATGAGTCAAGTCTTTTGCTGTGAGCTGTCAGTCACAGCAGGTAACAGCTCAAATTACCCTTAGCACTTTGACAGCTAGGGAAGTTAGGTGTGAAGGAGTTTGGGAGATTAGTCAAAGAAGTACAATTCAGGCTTCACAAAAGACTTCAGTTTAGCCATTCTAAAAAGCAGCAGCAGTAGAAAGCACTTTGAAAGACTGTTCTTTGGCATTTGCACTGTTTGTGTTTTAAGTAATCATTGAATGGCATGAAATGTTACTTAAAACTGACTGAAAATACAGCAGTATATGCATGCAAAATCAGTGCAGTGACCGGAGCTTTTGGAAGAAAGAGGCCTGTGTGATGTAAATTTTTACAGACAAGCACTGCATTGTGGGGTACCTAGAGGCAGGCTTAACAATCAGAATTACTTCAAGATGCCAGACCCCATGTGGTCAGACTTACAAATTACGTATAAAAATATTTAAAAACCTGTAAATAGTCCCAGAGTGATGTTAAAATGTAGGAAACACCAAACCATGATGAAATAAACATGTTTTTTTTTGAGTCTGTGGGTGTGGTTCTCCTTTAATGGACAGACAACAACAAATAATGACAGGTGCGTCATTAATGGATAATTTTCTAACCATTTATAACTTTGATCAGCTGATCTGATTCCACATATGTCCTCAACATCACTTTTGATATTTGCCAGTCTTTCAGCCATGAGTTTATTAATCTTTGTAATGAAGATTCTCTCAGCCAAGAGTTTGTCATTCTTTGTAGTGATGTTTCTCCATGTTATAGCAAGTCACAGTTTCTTTGTCAGTTACGTATAGCAAGTGAAGTGATAACACTTTTGGAGAATGGCATGTGGCAACAATATACAATCTGAAAATTTAGCATCAGTGCGTCTTTGTTGATCATGGTTTAATGTGTATAATTTCATACAGTCTGGATTAAATAAAGTAAAAGATTTGAAGGTTGTCGAGGGTCACTGTTGGTAACTGTTTTTTTTTTTTGTTTGCAAATATCGTTTGTACATGTAGAAATAAAAAAAACGTTGGATTTGGAAACATTTGTGAAATACAGTAAAGGCACATTAAACACACGTAATGTTTAAATAAATAACCAAACATTTTAAATCTTTCATCAAAAACTTCATTAACACTAGAACCCCTAATGTTCTGTAGTCCTGTCTCACCTTCATTCTTACATATGGGATCGATGAGATCCTCGCCTCCGACTCTGCCTATTTACAAGCTGGAAGTTTTCTAGTTGGCTCATGGCTAGGTAGGTTTCCCATGGTGCACCAGTACAATCTCCAGATGATGTTCATCGTGTTTCACTGTTGCAGTCATGACTGTAGGGTTCTCCCCTGCCGGCAGGCAGCCCTCGGTCGGCCAGAATCCCAAAGTCTGGGTGCGGCGTCGGCTGTTCAACCATGCTCCCTGATGTCAGAGTGCCAGGAGTACAAAGCCGACAGCTGACGCCATCTTCTCCAGTCTTTCTTACCGTGCGGTGATAGCAGTTCGCAAGTGCCGGTCGGCTGACTCCTGATGATTTTTTCTGATCTATATATTTCAGTCCGAAGATTTTCTTCTCCACTCAAAGCTAAGTACCCTGTTGGGGAAACTTTTTTCTTGCTCCACTCCGATGTCAGAAAAAGTCAATAATTGTATTTCATGTGGGAAGCAAATACCTCATAAGGATTTTCATTGTTACTGTATTCCTTGCTTAGGCCCTGACCACGACTTAGCTAGTTGTCAGTTTTGTGCTAGATTCAAAAAAAACGTACAATTAAGCGAAGGTACGATTTTGCTTTTCATTACTTCGGTAGGCGCTTTAACTACAAAATGTCGTCGGATACGGTTCCGGCTACCGGAGTTCACAAACGTCGCAAGGATAAAGACAGGCCTTCGAGGTCCAAATCTGATGATAGCACACAAGCGGAGCCAGCTTCAGGTTCGGCCGTCGTCAGTGAGGCGCTTTTGCAGCCCCTGTCGTCGGCCATTTCAGAACCGACGGCCGAAATGGACTCTCATGAGGAGCCAACCAGGCCTTTAAATATTTCTGTTGCAGGACCTTCGGACAATGCTCCCTCGGATGGGTCTGGAGCCGCTGTGCAGGTACCGGCTTCCAAGGGGGTTTTCAGGCCTACTCAGCTTCTAATAAAATCAAAGCCAAAGACAAAGGCAAAGACTCCTTCTAAGTCAAAGACTACAACACAGGCCTCTTCTGAACCGGCTCCCAAGTCACAGAAACAGTTACTCAAGATGGCGGAGGATTTACTTACTATGATTAGGGGTTCGCATCCCCCTCCAGACAAAAGGCCAAGGCAGGAGGTTTATTATGATTCCTCTGATCAGGCTTCTGTTTCCTCAGTTTCTTCTTCTGATCAGGAATATTCTTTCCCTCCTTATGAGGATTCTGATGCTGAAGAATCCATTCCTTCAACTTCTCCCCCTGAGGATTTCTCTTTTGGGGAAACTTTGCATGAAATGAGGGAACATTTCCACTGGGAAGGACAGGAGTATTTGGAATCCAAGAAAAGACTGAGGGATTTTCTTCTTCTTTCCCAACATAGACCCCTGGCTATTCCTTCTGTTTTGGATATTGTGAATGATGCCTTTTCAGAGGCTAACTTAACCCCTGACTCTTTTCCTCCTGCTCCTGTTAAGCCTGATAGATATTACAGGGTTCCTGATTCCCATCACTTTTTATACAAGAACCCTTCTGCTGACCCTGAAACCATTTCTCAGGGTCCTAAGGGAGTTTAGGCCGCTTCTGCCAAAAATCCCATTCCTACTGAAAAGGATTCTCGATCCTTAGAAAGATGGGGCAAAAAGGTGTACACTTCTGCTACTTTGTCCATTAGGGCTTTAAACTGTCAGTTTCATATGCTTAAATACCAGCAATTTCTCTTGTCTGTCTTAAAACAAAAGCTTACTTCCATTTCTGCCTGTGCAGATAAGGAATTACATAACTTATTGCATGCCACTGAACAGGTTGGGAAGCATGGTTTACACTGTGGATTTGATGCCTTGGAGGCTTGTTGTAGGGCTGCGGCCTCTGGCACAGTCATTAGAAGGCATGCATGGCTAAAGGAACAAAATTTACCTGAACAAGTAAAGGCTAAATTATTGGATGCTCCTGTTCAGCATAATGTTTTGTTTGGATCAAAAGCTGACGAGGTGATTAAAAAGATGGAGGATAAGGCGAAATCCATGCAAACAGTTAAAGATTTCTTACAAGTACAGCCACCTAGATTTAGCAGGAATTGGCCTTCAAAAAATTGGTCCTTTCCCACTTCAGACAGTCCTCAGAGGGGTAGATATAGACGCTCCAGAAGGAGGCCTCAAACACAAGCTGCTTATAGACCAAGACAGTGGACTGCTTCCACCCCTAGGGGAGGAGAGGACAGGTCACAATCTCAAAGGAAACAAGCTCAATGACTCCCTCTGTTGGGCTACAGGAACTTCTTGCCTTGAAGCCCCCCTCGGAGGAAAACTCTCTCTTTTTTTATCAAAATTGGACTCAAATAACCCAAGACAAATGGGTTTTGGATGTGATTTTAAGAGGTTACAAATTCCATTTTCATACCTTGCCAAGGCCAAGCGGATGGCCAGACCTTCCAAAACATCAATGGACGGAGGCCTTAAACCAGGTGGAAGCTCTTTTGGCTATGAATGCCATAGAACTGGTTCCTCTTTCAGAGATGGGAAAAGGTTTTTATTCAAGGCTCTTTCTAGTCCCAAGGAAGCAAAACGCATGGAGACCCATTCTGGATCTGTCGGTCTTGAACACCTTTCTAGAGATTCCAAAATTCAAGATGCTTACTCTACAGCAGCTACTTCCAATACTGTCCAAAGATGCATGGATGGTAACTTTGGATTTAAAGGAGGCATATTTACACATTCCCATCAGGCAGGATCGCAGAAAATTCCTCAGGTTCAAGGCCGGATCGAGGCACTTTTAATTTTCTGCGCTGCCCTATGGATTTTCTACTGCACCCAGGGTCTTCACCAAATGCCTGGCTCCAGTAGTAGCTTACTGCAGACTCAAGGGAATTCAAATTTACCCTTATCTGGACGATTGACTAATTCAGGCAGACAGCAAGGATGTCTTACTCCAGCATCTAGAATTTGTACAGAACCTCCTCAAGTTCCTGGGATTCTATGTAAACATAAAAAAGTCAAATTTGACACCATCACAACAGATAACTTTTCTGGGTGCACTTCTAAACACCACAACCCAGATGACATTTCTGACATCCGAAAAACAATTACAGCTGGCTTCAACTTTCAGAGCCATGGCAACTCTAACTCAACTATCTGCAAGGAAATTCCTGCAGGCTTTGGGTTACATGGCCTCCTGCATCCTTCTCGTACCATATGCAAGACTACACATGAGGAAAATACAGTGGTACCTAAAAAGTGTATGGTCTCAGCATTGCCACAGTTTAGACATACTGATCTCCTTCCTTCCTTGCCTTCAAAAGGAATTTCTTTGGTGGTCCAGGGCATGTGCTCTAAACAAAGGGAAACCCTTCCGTCTGCCTCCTGCCACTCAGATTCTAACCACGGACGCCTCGGATTATGCTTGGGGAGCCCATTTTCAGGGCAATTGTTTGCAGGGCCTTTGGACAAAGGATCAGAAGCACCTGCATATCAATTTAAAGGAAATGTTAGCCGTTCAGAAAGCTCTATTGGCCTTCAGGAATCTTTTACAACCAGGACAACTGCTAATACGGACAGACAACACCACAGTTATGTGGTACATAAACAAGCAAGGGGGATCTCATTCCTACCCCCTTTGCAGACTATTCATGGATCTATGGAACACAGCTCTAGCTTGCTATCTGGATCTTCAAGCTCAGTTTCTACCAGGGAAACAAAACTTCCTGGCAGACAGTCTGAGCAGAAACCTTTCGGATCCACACGAGTGGATGCTGGACACCAAAATATTCAGGATGATAACAGCAGTCTGGGGATGTCCTCACATAGACCTCTTTGCATCCCATGTCAATCATCAACTACAGAATTTTTGCACCAGGACTTTCCACAGAGAAGCTTGGAAAGTGGACGCCCTGTCATTCAGTTGGAGGAACCTCTCGGGATATGCCTTTCCACCTCTTCCTCTTCTTCCACGGGTTTTATTGAAGATAAAACAGGACAAGCCCAAGATGATAATCTTGCTGGCTCCAAATTGGCCTCGGCAGTTTTGGTATTCAACTCTAAAAAACCTATGCCCTGGAGCCTCCTTGGGTTTTACCTCAGTCTCTGAACCTTCTGTCCCAGCATCAGGGTCAGGTTCTACACTCTCATGTCAGAACTCTCAGCCTGGCGGCCTGGTTAATCCAGGGCCTTTGATTTCTTCTTTACTGCCCAAGCAGATTATGGATGTCATTTTAGAAGCCAGACGTCCTAGCACTAGAAAATCTTATGCAGGAAAATGGAAAAGATTTTGTTCCTGGATGCAGGCTCAGGATTCAGATCCTCTTCTTCCTAACATTACTTTAATTTTACTTTACTTGACAGATCTCTTACAATAAGGGTCTCTCTTTCTCTTCCATTAAGATACATGCCTCTGCTATTTCTGCTCAACATAATACAGACCCTCCCATCTTTTCCCACCAGCTCATGAGACTGTTTCTCAGAGGAGCTATGAACTTAAGACCTCTTAGATCTCCTCCCATTCCTGCTTGGGATCTCAACTATGTTTTGGAAAAACTAACCTTGCCTCCTTTTGAGCCTGCTGCCTCTTCTGACATCAAGTTTTTATCTTGGAAGACAGCTATCCTGTTGGCCCTAACCTCTGCCAGGAGAGTTTCAGAGTTACAAGCTCTTATGGCTGTGGAACCTTATATTATTTTTCATCAAGACAGGGTATCTTTGAGGACTAATCCCACCTTCATGCCCAAGGTGGTTTCCAAAGTGGCTTTAAATCAAACTATCCACTTGCCAACCTTTTTCCCCACTCCTCAAAATAAAGGGGAAAGGATCTTACATTCCTTGGATGTACACAGACAACTACGTTTTTACCTGAACAGAACCAAGGACATCAGAAAATCAGAACAATTGTTTGTTTCTTATGCTTCAAGTTCCCAAGGTAAAGCCATTTCAAAACAGACTATTTCTAAATGGATTGCTCATGGAATCAGATTTTGTTATTCTCACCATGGAAAGCAAATCCCAGGGAGTATACAAACTCATTCCACCAGAGCTGCTGCCACTTCTGCGGCCTTCCTCAGGGGAGTTCCTACCAAGGACATTTTGGAAGCTGCAACTTGGAGTTCAGTGCATACTTTTTCTAAGCACTACAATCTATCTCTCTACTCTTAAGTCTAGGTCAGGCTTTGCCTCTGCAGTCTTGCAGGGCCTTTTAGCCGCCCCTTCCTCTTTATAACCACCTCCCTTTCTTCAGCTTTGGGATTCTACCCTACAGTCATGACTGCAACAGTGAAACACGATGAATATAGTACAGTTGTGTACACCTACCATAAATGTAGATGTTCGAGTGTCTTCACTGTTGCAGTCTGGGTTTCCCTCCCTCCTGTCCCCTCTTATTTTTACTTTTGTGTATTTCCTTTTTTCACCATTCTTCTGAGGTGTATTTGCAAAGGTTTTGGGACCTTTTTCATTTTGGGACTCCTGACATCTGGGGCAAGAAAAACTGGAGAAGATGGCGTCGGCTGTCGGCTTTGTACTCCTGGTGCTCTGATGTCAGGGAGCATGGTTGAACAGCCGACACCGGACCCAGACTTGGGATTCTGGCTGCCTGCCAGCAGGGGAGAACCCTACAGTCATGACTGCAACAGTGAAGACACTCTAACATCTACATTTATGGTAGGTGTACACAACTGTACTTTCTTCGTGTTTCACTGTTGCAGTCATTACATTTGGGTAATCTGTTGGTAGGTTGCCCTCAGTCGGCCTGAATTCCAAAGTCTTGGGTCCTGCGTCGGTTGCTGTCTCCTCTTCCATGATGTCAGGGGTATAAAACAAGCAGCCAATGTAATTTCCTTCAGTCTTTCTTGACACGTGGTGCCCGAAGCAGAAGCAGTTGGCAAGTGCCGGTCGGCTGACTCCTGAAATTTTTGAGTTCGAGTTTCAGAACCGAAGTCTTCACTAAAGGTAAGTACCCCGTTGGGGAAACTTTTTTTCTTGCTCCATATCGATGTCAGAAAAAGTTAATAGTTGTATTACTTGTGGGAAGCAAGGATTACCATTTATACTGTATTCCTTGCCTAGGCCCTGATCGCAACGTACCTGGCTGTCGATTTTGTGCTAGATTCAACCAACACACTATTAAGCATCTGTATATTTTTGCCGCAAAATATTTTGGAAACAGATTTAACTACCCTGAAATGTCGTCTGATAGCAATCCGACTACCGGAGTACACAAAAAAAGCAAAGAAAAGGACAGAGACAGACCGTCGAGGTCCAAAACCGACGACGAAGCTTCTCCTAATCTCGCCGGTTCACCGGTACTCAGTGAGGCACTTTCGCAGCCCCTGATACCCGCTACTTTCGAGTCACAGGCCCCTACCGAGACCCATGTGGAGTCTGGCATGCCGTGAGATACTCAAAAGTATTGTACCCACAGATGTCTCTCCCTCGGATGGGTCCGGAGCTGCTGAGCAGGCACTGGCTTCTGATGGTGTATTCAGGCCTCAACATTTTTATATAAAACCGACAGCTGCAAAACCAAAGACAAAAGCAACTTCTAAGGCTAAAAAACCGACACATGAGCCACGTGCACAGGCCGCTGTGCTTAAAAAAACAGATGATCAAAATGGCTGAAGACCTTATTACCTTGATCAGGGGTTCCCAGCCCCCTCCTGATACGAGTCCTAGGCAAGACACTGATTATGAATCTTCAGATCAGGTTTCTATTTCTTCTGATTCCTCTTCTGATCAGGAATTATCTATTCCTCCCTATGAGGATTGTGATGCAGAGGAATCTACCCCATCTGCATCACCTCCTGAGGATTATTCATTTGGAGAAACCTTGCATACTTTGAGGGAGCATTTTCACTGGGAGAGTCAAGGTTTCTCAGAATCAAAAAAGAGGCGCAGGGATTTCCTCCTCCTCCCTCAGCACAGGCCTTTAGCCATACCCCCTGTTTTAGACATTGTGGATGATGTGTTTTCGGAGTCAAGCTTGACTCCTGACTCCTTACCTCCGGCTCCCAGCAAGCCTGACAGATATTACAGGGTCCCTGACTCACACAAATTTTTATTTGGAAACCCTGCTGCTGACCCTGAAACTATTTCACAGGATCCAAAGGGAGTTAAGGCCTCAACAGCAAAAAATCTTACCCCCTCTGACAGAGATTCAAGGGCACTGGATAGATGGGGAAAGAAAGTTAATACATCTGCAACCATGGCAATTAGGGCCTTAAACTGCCAGTTTCATATGCTCAAGTATCAACAACATGTTATGGGATTGCTGAAACAGAAAATTATGTTGATTTCTGAATGTGCAGAAAATAGAGTTGTAGGAATTCTTGCATGCAGCTGAACAAATTGGAAAGCATACTCTGCAATGTGGTTTTGATTCCTTAGAGGCCTCCTGCAGGGCCACAGTTACTGGATCTGTGATTAGGAGGCATGCCTGGCTAAAAGAGCAAAATTTGCCTGATCATGTTAAAGCTAAATTACTGGATGCACCTTTACAGCATGATACTCTGGTATTAAGGCAGAAGATGTTTTAAAGAAAATGGAAGACAAAGCTAAGTGTATGCAAACTGTAAGACTTCTTACAAGTGCAGCCACCAAGATTCAGTAGACACTGGCCTACAAAAAATTGGTCTTTCCTGTGTCTGACAGAGCTCATAGGAGCAAATCCAGGTGCCCTAAAGGTTCTAGATACCAGGCACAAGATTCTTACAGGTCAAAGCAATGGGGTGTTTCTCCCTCCAAATCTGGAGGAGATAAAGCGCAGCCCTACAGAAGACAGTCCCAATGACTTCCCTCTGCCATCACCAAGCACTTAACTTTTGGCAGCACCCTTAGGGGGAAAATTAGCACTTTTTGCTCAAAATTGGCAGTTAATAACCCAGGACAAGTGGGTGCTAAACATAGTATCACAGGGATACAGATTCCATTTCCATACTCTGCCAATGGCAAATGGTTGGCCGGATCTGCCAAAAAATCTGTGGGCTGAGGCACAGAAACAGGTTACATCCCTCATGGATATGGGGGCTATTCAGCCAGTACCAGAACAGGAAAAATGACAAAGTTTTTACTCAAGACTGTTCTTGGTACCCAGAAAGGACAAGGCCTGGAGGCCAATATTGGATTTATCAATTTTGAACACATTCCTGGACATTCCAAAACTCAAAATGCTAACTATGCAGCAGCTTCTGCCCATACTGGGCAGGAATGCTTGGCTGGTGACATTAGACCTAAAAAATGCATACCTGCATGTCCCATTAAGGGAATCGTGCAGAAGATACCTCCGTTTCAAGGTGGGCTTAATGCATTACCAAGTGTCTGCACTGCCCTTTGGCTTATCTACAGCGCCCAGGGTCTTTACAAAGTGCCTGGCACCAGTAATTGCTTTTTGCAGACAAAAGTATACAAATATATCCTTACTTGGACGATTGTCTCATTCAAGCAGAGAGCAAGGACATTCTTCTTCAGCACCTGGCGTTTGTGAAAGGCTTCTAACATGCCTAGGGTACACAATAAATTAAAAGAAATCACAACTGGTACCCTCTCGAAAGATAACATTCCTGGGTGCAAGCTTGAATACAACTGCCCAGATGGCTTTCCTCACACCAGACAAACAAAGGCAACTGACTACTTCAAACTGATGGCAACAAAAACCCAGTTATCTGCAAGACGAACTCTGCAGGCTTTGTGGCTCATGACATCCTGCATCCTACTGATTCCATATGCAAGACTGCATATGAGGAAACTTCAGTGGTACCTAAAAGGTTTATGGAGTCAACATTGTCACAGTCTGGAAACAATGATTCCTCTCTTTCCCTGTCTAAAACAGGAGTTTCTGTGGTGGGCAAAGGCACTGTCACCAAAACATGAGACGGGCCTTCACTCTACCCCCTGCCAGCCAAACTTTAACAACAGACGCATCAGATTATGCATGGGGGGGCCCACCTGGCAGGAAGATGCATTCAGGGCATATGGACCCCAAAACAAATGCATCTGCATATCAACCAAAAAAAAGATGTTAGCTGTTCAAAATGCCCTGACAGCCTTCAAGGACTTACTTTCATCTAGGACAACTACTGATAAAGACAGACAACACCACGGTTATGTGGTATATAAACAAGCAGGGGGGCACACACTCATACGCCCTTTGCAGACTAGCCATGGCACTGTGGGACACAGCTTTGACTTACCAAGTACATGTTCAAGTTCAATTCCTGCCAGGAAAACAAAATACTCTGGCAGACGATTTAAGCAGAAACCTTATGGACCCTCACGAGTGGAAATAGACCCACAAGTCTTCAGCATGATAACAAAGAAATGGGGGAGCCCGGACATGGATCTATTTGCCTCTCCTCAAAATTACCAATTGAAAAGATTCTGCACAAGGACTTATCACAGACAAGCATGGAAAGTGGACGCCCTATCCTTCAGTTGGAAAAACCTATCAGTTTACGCCTTTCCTCCTCTGCTTCTTCTTCCCAAGGTCCTACTAAAAGTCAGACAAAAGAAACCAACGATGATACTAATTGCACCGGACTGGCCCCGCCAATACTGGAACCCAATCCTAAGGAACTTGTCTCAATACCCAGCTTGGACCTTACCTAAAAGACCTCAATTACTGTCCCAGCAAAACAATCCGATCCTGCACATTCAGCTCCAAACACTGAACCTGGCAGCATGGCTGATCATGTAGTTATGCAAACAACACCTCTCAGTAAATCTGTGATGGATGCCATTTTGGAAGCCAGAAGGCCTAGTACTAGAAAATCTTAGGCTGATAAATGGAAGAGATTCTGTGCTTGGAATCAAGCACAAGGAACTGGTACAGCAAAACCAAATATTCCTCAGATATTACAATACTTGACTGAGATGCTTGACAAAGGCCTATCTTTCTCATCAATAAAAATCCATGCCTCTGCCTTTTCGGCTCATTATAATGCAGAGCCACCAATCTGTTCTTATCTTTTACTAAAGCAGTATCTTAGAGGAGCCAAAAATGTAAGGCCTCCCAGAAGATCACCAGTACCTGCATGGGACCTCAATTATGTGTTGGAAAAGCTCACCCTGCCTCCATTTGAACCAGCTGCTACTGCAGATCTAAAGTTCTTATCATGGAAAACAGCTCTGCTCCTAGCAATTACTTCAGCAAGAAGAGTCTCAGAGCTACAGGCCCTCATGGCTGTGGAGCCTTTCATCATATTTTACCCAGACAGGTTGTCTCTGAGGACCAATCCTTCATTTATGCCTAAGGTGGTTTCCAGTGTGGCTCTTAACCAAACTATTCATCTGCCAACCTTTTATCCAAATCCGCAGAAGAAGGGGAAGAGAATTCTGCATTCCTTGGATGTACACAGACAGTTAAGATTCTACTTAAGCAGGACTAAAGCTCTAAGAAAAATTGAGCAATTACTAGTGACATATGCTGTAGGATCAGAAGGAAAGGCTGTTTCAAACAAAGCAGACTATTTCAAAGTGGATAAGCCACTGCATTCGTTTCTGCTATTTACACCATGACAAACCTGTGCCCAAGGACATTAAGTCTCATTCCACCAGAGTTGCAGCTACTTCAGCAGCCTTTCTCAGAGGAGTACAAACCAAAGACATTCTAGAGGCTGCTAGTTCTGTGTTCACACCTTTACAAAGCATTATCATTTGCCTCTCTACTCTAAGTCCAGGGCAGGCTTTGCCACTGCAGTTCTGCAGGGCCTTATAGCCACCCCTAATGCTCTTTAGCTCCAGCCTCCCATCCATAGCTTTGGGATTCTACCCAAATGTAATGACCGCAACAGTGAAACACGAAGAACATAGCACAGTTGTGTGCACTTACCATAAATGTAGATGTTAGAGTGTATTCACTGTTGCAGTCCAGGTTACCCGCCCACCATCCCCCTTTCATTCTTGAGTTTATCTTTCCTTCACGATCTACAACCTATGTGGTGTATTTGCTTGTAGATGAAGGTAAAGTTTGTATTGTTGTATGTATGTATGTATTGTTTTTATGTATATAATATATATATATATATATATATATATATATATATGTGTATAGGTATATATATATATACCTTTTTGGGGGCACCTGACATCTGGGGCAAGAAAAACTAAAGAAAATGGCATTGGCTGTTTGTTTTATACCTCTGACGACCTGATGTCATGGAAGAGGAGACAGCAACTGACGCAGGAGCCAAGACTTTGGAATTCAAGCCGACTGAGGGCATCCTGCCAGCAGATTACCCAAATGTAATGACTGCAACAGTGAATACACTCTAACATCTACATTTATGGTAAGTGTACACAACTGTACTATCTCGTTTGCCGCGTTGACGAGTTTGGTTGTGCTTTTCTTTAGCTCTGGCTAAGTGTTGCACTTACTTTAACTTTTTCCAAAATTTTTTGGCTTTGTTTAGCCTAAAAATAGTAAAAACTGTTACTGCTTTATTGTTAATCTTTTAGCGTAGTTATTAGTGTAATTAGCTTATACTTGCACCATTTGGTGCAGTCTTTGGCCTGTTTGGCTTAGTATTGGTATCCTGTTTGCTCGTTTTTGTATACTCATAGAATTAGTTGTAGGCTCCTTTTGCGTACTGTTAGACTGTGTGTTAATAGGATAGTCTAGTGTTTTTGGCGGTTTCCCGCTTGTTTATTGGTTAGCATAGTTGCATTTGCTATCATTGTTAACAGAACTACTTTCTGTTAGTTATTGGCATAAGTTTGAGTTTTTTGCGCATTTCCCATGTGTTTTGCTGATGTTTCTACTTGAGTGTGTGAAATTCTATACTCTGAATTTCTAGGTCTGTTTTAGTTAGAAGACCTAGTTTCTTCATTTTCTTTCCTGCCCTGTTTAGGCCCGTTTAAGTTAGAGTAGCTAGTCCTCGTGGTATCTTTCTCCTTCCTGCAGGGCTAGGCCTGTTTAAATTAGAGGACCTATTCCTCCTCTTCCTCTGTCCTTTCTGCGAGAATCTGTAAAGAGAGTAAGGATCATAAGCCATCTGGCTTTAAGAAGTGTATTAAGTGCTCTCAAAAAATGTCCATAATGGATGGTCATGGTAACTGCATTTACTGTTTGGGGGCCATCCTTTACATGAGACCTGTTTATTTTCCCATGGTTTCAGTCCTAGGGTGTTGCAGGAGAGGAAGAACAAGCTCATCCTAAAAGGTCTCCTTAAACCTTCCTTTGAAGAAGATCTGTCTAGCTCTTCCTCATTTTCAAAATCCACTAAGGGAAAATTTAAATCCTCCAAGAGGCCCTCCTCGGCACCGGCTGGTGTCTTGGAGCCACCTCTTAAGATATCAAAATCAGACAAATCTGCTGTCTCATCTACTCCACAGACCTCTGTGCCGACTGAGAGCAGTATTGTGATTACAGTGTCGGTTCCTAGTATTTTGGAGCCGGTCTATGGATCCCTCTACCAGTCTCCTTGATATTGAAATCTCCGATACCTCAGAGATCCCACTCTCCTACTCTGTCAACCATGTCTTCCAGGAGTTCATCGGACGAAGATGTAGAGACGGCAGTGCTGAGACTGCTGAAGTCATCTGCTTTGCCTAATTTGTTGTTGGCTCTGACCCAGTCTGTTCCGGAGCCACTTGAATCCATTCAGCCCTCTGCGATCATTCCTCCTCCGAGCCATGCTGGTCTTTTGGAGCCGGTGTGTTTGGTAACACTGCAACCTTCAGCTCCAGCTCCCCCTGTGGCTGTTTCGGAGCTGAGTTCTGCTTCGACACTCTCGGTGGTGTCTATAGTGTCTAGGGGCTGAAGCTCCCCAGTCGGCCCTGACAGGGATGCTTGGAACCGAACTTCGGTTCCTAGTCTTCCTCTCGGCACGTTGGCTAGGGTGAGTTCGGACCCTGTGTCTATCTCGGAGCCGATAGCTCTGGAGCCGACAGCATCCTCAGTTCCCTCGGAGCCGGGGAGGTCTTCGATGCTGGAGAGGTCAGCATTCGAGATGATGAGGGGTGTGCTGTTCTAATCATCAGCTCCTACCAGAGGTACCAGCACTCTTCCCCCTAAAGCACCTACTTTTGTCTCTGCTCCTACTCCCTCCATGGACAGCAGAGACCCTCAGCCTCAGGAGCCACTGGCTGGTGGCCCCCACTCTTCTGAGACCTCCCCAGAATGTACTTCTGAAGAGCCCCCATGGAAGAGAACATGTAAGAGGAAGCATGTAGACTCCCAGGATGAGTCTGACCTCTGACACTGACCTCAAGAACTCTGAAGGGTCCCCCAAGTCATCCTCTGATGAGGTCTCCTTCGTAGACATCCTGCAATTCCTTAAGCAGATGTGCGGCTGGCCCACTGTCACCCCTTCTGATGAGTCTGTGTACCTGAAGGCTTTCGGGTCTCAACCTTCAGCCTCTTGGGGTGTCTCCACCTTTCGATAAACTGATGGAGCTAGTTAGGCGAAAGGTGTGGGATACTCCTGATGCCATGGAGCCAGTCCCCAGGAGACCGAATAAGTTTCTTTCTGCCCCTCCTGAGAAAGAGTTTTTGAATAAAGGTGCTCACGTAGATGCCATGGTGGCGGCGGCAGCCACTAGGAAGGAGCTAGCTCAGACTTATTCTGTTCATCCGCCGAATAAGGAGTCTCAAATGATGGACCGATATGGGAAGCGTATCTTTAGTTCAGTGGCATTTACTCTCAGATCACTGAACTACCTTACTCACTTCACGAGACTTAAGAGAGATCTCTTTAAAGAGTTAGGAGATTCTCTATAAGGTACATGTACTGAGGTAGTCCCTGACAAGGTTTCTGCCCAGTTGTCCACCTTGAACTCTGTCGTCAGCTCTTCCATGCGGCTTATTTCGCATGCAGCCGATGGAGCGAGTAGAGTGGTGGGCTCAGGAATTTCCGTGAGGCGTCATTCCTGGATGTGTTTGTGTAACTTTGCGGAACCGTTCAAGTTTACCTTTACCAACATCCCCTTCAACAGTTCCTCCTTGTTTGGATCCAAGGTAGAGGACACTCTCACCCAGTGTGAGCAAGAAGGAAAAACACTCTCTGCTGTAGGAGTACGTTTTACTGTCCCCTCTAGACCATTCCCTAAGGGTCAGAGGGGTGGTAAAATGTGGTTCAAGAAGTCCCAGAGGTTTTTCCAGGATGCGTAGGGTGACTCCTCCAGAGGAGGAGGAGGAGGAAATGGCAGATGTCGCCCTAGAGGCAGGAGTTGTCCGCAGAACCAGGGAGGTCACCATTCCTTTCGAGGCTGGCCTTACCTGCGCTCCTGATGTGTGGCCCGACTGTGCTTATCTGGGGCTGGTCGGGGGTCGCATTTCTTTGTACCCAGAAGCCTGGCTGGGTATCACTCAAGACAAGTGGGTACAAAGAATTATTACCAAAGGTTATGTTATACCCTTTTCTCTTCCACCTGTTATTCCCAAGAAGATCCGGGATGTTCCACCCAGTCACAGGGATCAGACAACTGTGGAGGTCAACAAGTTGCTGTCAGAAAGTCATCCAACCCGTCCCACCAGACCAAATAGGATTTGGAACTTACTCCAGATTCTTTTTAGTGCCAGATCGTACAGGGGACTGGAGGCCTATTCTGGACCTCAGCAGATTGAACAATTCAATAAAGAAGGACAAGTTTCAGATGGTAACACTGCAGTCTATACTCCTGTTATTAAGGAAAGACAGTTGGATGTGCTATGTAGATCTCCAAGATGCCTATTACCCATATAAAAATGGACAGGGCATCCTGGAGCCATCTGCGCTTCTGGCTGGGAGCCAGTCATTACCAGTTTTGTGCACTGCCCTATGGTCTCACCACAGCCCTCAGTGTGTTCACCAAATTTATGGCAGTAGTGACAGCTCACCTGAGACGTCGAGGATTGCAGGTGTTTCCGTATCTGGATGACTGGCTCTTGACTGCTCTCACCAGGCATCTACTTCAAGCTAGGGATGCTACTCTTCAGCTTTGTGCCCAGCTGGGAATTTGTATAAATTGGGAAAATTCAGCCTTATTACCCTCTCAATCTGTGATTTTTATATGTGCAGAGATGGACACAGTAGACATGTTGGCTTGTCTTCCTGCCGAAAAGGGCACCGAATCTGGTTCTTCAAATTTAGTGTCTTCTTCCCTTACGAAAGGTCAAAGCCAAGATTATTCTGCAACTTTTAGGGACCATGGCTTCCACCATATTACTTGTGCCACTAACCAGGTTACACATGAGAAGTCATCCAAATGGTCCTTTCAGCACCTCCCGTTATCTCTTCACATTCTACTGAGAGAATCTTGCTAGAAGGACCTCCTTTGGTGGACACTACCCAATCAGTTAACCACTGGCACCTCATTTGTCTTTCACCAACCCATTGCTACTGTGACCACGGATGCCTCACAGGGTGGGGGGGCATTATCTTGGCAGGACTGTCCAAGGCACATGGCAAGATCACGAGGCTCACCTGCATATCAATGTTCTAGAGATGAGGGTGGTGCTCCTGGCATTGCAAGCACTCCACGACCTTCTGCCTCTGGGGACTATTGCAATACAATCAGTCAACATGTGGGTGGTATGGTATATCAAAAAACAGGGCAGAACCAGATCTTACCTGCTCTGTCGAGAGGCCATGTGAGTTTGGAAATGGGCGATTGCGTTGCCACAAGAAAATGCTGGGAAGCTCATTCCAGGGACAACCAACGTGATAGCCGACAAGCTCAGCATGGCAGTCCTTATGGCTCATGAATGGTCTCTAAAACAGGAAACAGCGGAACAGATTTTCCGCAGATGGGGATAGCCTTGCTGCGACCTCTTTGCCAGTCCAATCAATGCCAAATGCAGCAGCTACTTCTCCCTCATCCCCCCCTCGGGGGGGAGTCACCGAGAGGCACACTTGTTCATGATTGGCCTTTGGGTCTCCTGTATGCATTTCCTCCCTTTCCTCTCATTCCCAAGGTTATTCAGAAAGCGAAATGGCTGGAAGCAAATTTATCCTCATTGCTCCTTACTGGCCTCGTCAGGTTTGGTTCCCCTTTCTCAGGCCTCTTCTCCTGGACTATCCTTGGATCTTGGACCCAGCTTCAGACCTGTTGACTCACATGTCGGGTTCGCTCCATCCCTCATTACATAGTCTCAATTTGACAGCGTAGCTGCTCCAGTTCCATCCCTAGTCAGGCTTCACGAGTTCTCACCCTCCGTGACTCCTATCCGTACGTCTTCTCATAAACCTTCTACTAGGAGATTATATTCCAGCAAATGGAGAAGATTCTGTATCTGGGCGGAGAAACTGAATGTTGATCCTTACACTGCCTCCATTCCAGTGGTTTTGGAATTCCTGTTTGAGCTTTTTTCACCAGGGATATGCGGCTGCCACTATCAGAGTTCAATTGGCAGCGATTTCAAACTTTCATCTAGGTTTTCAAGATTCGAATCTGATGTCGCATAAGCTGTGCAAAACCTTTCTTAAAGGTGCTACTTTTTTGAGACCCCCTCTATCAAGAAGCTGTTGCCTCATGGGATTTAAATTTTGTGTTGTCCAAATTGACTTCTTTGCCCTTTGAGCCTTCCCATTCATCTTCTTTGAAATTCCTGTCTTGGAAGACTTTGTTTCTGGTAGCGATCACATCAGCCAGACGGGTGTCAGAGTTGCAAGCATTGTCTGTTAAACCTCCTTATTTGATTTTTCACAAGGACAAGGTATCCCTTCATACTAATCCCTCCTTTGTACCCAAGGTCTGTTCCCATGCCACCTTGAATCACTCCATAGAGGTTCCGGTGTTCTTTCCAAATCATTCAAACGCAGCTGAATACAGGTTTCATCAGCTGGATGTCCATAGACAATTACATTTTTATTTGCACCGGACCAAGGAAATCAGATTAGTTATTCATTTCCTTCCCTGAATCCAGGTCAGGTTTACCAGTTTTCAATGTGACTCTCTCAAATTGGATTTCTAGCTGTATAAGTTATGTTTACAATTCTGAGGATAGACCTTTACTCTTTAAAATCAAGGCTCATTCTCCCAGATCTCAGTCTACCTCTGCAGCCTTTTAAGCCAGGGTCCCACTTGATAATATTTGTGCAGCAGCTACGTGGGCTACTCCTCACACTTTTATTACTCATTACAAATTGGATTTAACCTCCAGGGGTGGAGCTTCATTTGGTTCCACAGTACTCGGGAGTATTTTTCCTTGAGCCACCCCAGAATAAGGCGCTAGGGACGCTGTCCCATATGTATGAATGAAGGTGAGATAGGACTACAGAACTTAAAGAAGTTAGGTACTCACCATAATGTTCCATGTTTGTAGTCCGTCTCACCCTTCATTTTTACGAACCCACCCGCCTACCCCCAGCCTGGAAGTTCTTGGAGACAGAAAAATATTATTATCCTTTTTATGGAGAACTTTTAGTATTGGCTTCTTTGGTATAGTTATTATTTTTCCTAGTTAGCAGCAAACAAGATCTGGGAATTGTACTGGTGCACCATGGGCTACTTACCCAGCCATGAGCCAACTAGAGGACTTCCAACTTGTAAATAGTCAGAGTCTGAGCAGAGGATCACCTCCGATCACATATGTAATAATGAAGGGTGAGATGGACTACAAACATGGAATGTTATGGTGAGTACATAACTTCTTTTTTCCCATCTTGGTTGTTGGTGTTTTTTTTTTTTTTTTGAAGAGGTAGTACTTTCAAGTTATAGCAGTATTATTATGTCAAGATTTTGGAACTACTTTTTGACAGTAGTATTTGAATATTTTTTATTTTATATAGGAGTACAAATACAAATATAATTTTAAAAAGCTCTGCCCTAAGAAGGTGTATGCTTGTTTGCTGAACTTACTGTTATTTGGTATCTTTAAAGTTTAAATGGGTTAAGCACTAGTTATACTGATTTGGTTTAATTTCTCCAAATGCTTATTTTTTTTTCCACATATTTTGACAAGAATGGATATCATTTCTAAGTCAGGGCATAATTAAAGTTCGTGAAATGATCATTGCTTTAGACTTTGTTAGCCAAGAGTGCTTTATGCAGTACCCACTATGTGCCCAGAATTGCCTTGTTCTACGGTTCATATGTGGGGGTTACATGTACTCAGAGCATATTTAAGTGTAATTATAAGTGCTTTTAATTATTTCTAATACTACTAGAACTGTCCATGTGTCTGTCTTCCACATTGCTCTCACTTCTGCTTGTAAATCCTGGTATTTTAAGACCTTGTCTGTCAGTATGTAAGACATTATAATCAGTGGGTGCATTGATTTCAGTGATCAATGTTACATTGTTTTTTTCTTGGACTATGTTTGATTTTCTTGCACCTATTTTTAACTGTTGGTAGTAGGTGATCCTGTACAATATAAACTTTATCGCTGTCGATAATGCTTTAGGGTGTTTGCACAATCCCCAGTGCAGTAATCTTTCCACACTGTATTTCAGTATACAGACCCTCAGCCAATTAGTGTATCACATTCTCCAACAAGATGTGTAAATGTTTCCAGTTCTGTTTTACAGAATCTTAATTTGTGTCTCTCACTTTTTCAGTGGACTTTGTAGATAAACATGTATGCAACCCACTATCTTGGGTTGCTGTCTCCTTTTCAATATTTGGTTTCAGTTTACCTCTCCTTAGCCATTCCTGCATCAATTATTTGTCACCATGAGGTTGTTTCCTAAGTTTATTAGACTTGCCGCTAAATTTGAGGACTCTGCTAATTTTTTGCCTTTCTCTTTCTGTCCTTTACTTTATATTTTTTTCTTTTGATTTTTTTGGAACTTTCAGTCACTGTCTGATTTTTTTTTTTGTTAGTTTTTGATTTTATTTCCTTTACAGCTTTATTCTGAAATGCTTCTGTTAAGCTAAACAAAGATGTCATCTTTGACTTTTCTTCATGCTTGTAAACTTTTGCAATGTTTGATTCTGATGAGGTTATTCTGTACATGTAGTCAGTTTCAAGGCGACCCGTACTTCCTCCAGAGCAAGAAGTATATAAGCTGGGTATGCATTGTTTTTTGTTTCATTTATTTATTGTTGTATGTCATTTGCTAAGCTTAAACATTTGTCTTGTTTTTGTGTTTAAATGATTCAGTATTTTTTGGGCCAGTTGGTCTCGCCAAAACTTGTAAGTTAGAACAGAAAAGGCAAATTGATTTGCAGCTTAGACTTTATTCCTAGATGGCTGTGCTGCTTTTCAGTATTTTGTAGTATTCTGAAATGGTCCTTTATGATTTATTCTCATCTGTTCATGTTTCTTCATCTCTTCAACAGTATTTGTACTCCCTCCTACTCAAGTTCCTTTGTATCATCCTGTCTCAGGGTGATATTTTTGTGATGCTGCAGCTTTCCTTTTTTACATGTTGCTTTTGCCCATTTATCAAGAACTTATTCTTCTATCACA